>NC_091130.1:131145413-131422913 GCF_040183065.1 Periplaneta americana
ACAAAACCAGAAATGAGATTTTGTACTTCATAAAATTATTTTTTTATAAGTTTACGCTGCACTTATTCATAATATAGTATAGGAACAACTTGAGTGATATTTCTAAAAATATGAATCGAAATAGATTTCCTGTTAACATACCTCCAGTAACGAATATATTATGCCAATCTCGCTTTCAGGTAGCCACAATTTAAAAGTTGGGTTCTGGCGTCTTGTCAGCCCATTTGAGTTGTGTGGATATAAAGGAAAAATTGTGACGGTGTCGTGTATAGTTCCTGGGGTAGCTCAGTCGGAAGAGCATTCGTGCGCTAAGCGAAGGGTCCCGGGATCGATACCCGCCCCGGAACAATTTTCCTTCAAATTATTCAAACCTGCTTTACAGGGAGATACTACCTGAAAGCCAGATTTGCATACTGCTGGACTGTTCAACATTTACAGATTTTCTTTAGGGAGAAATGAATCTAGCACTATTGTAGATAAAAGGAAAATTTAAAAATTATTCTGTTTTTATTCACTGAAGAACAATAACGAAAGTAACCGAGTATCAAATCAAAGTTTTTAGCAGAAAAAACTACTTCTCTTTTAATACATTTATGAGGCTGATAATGATTTTTTAACTTTGTTCAATATTGCTTCTTAAAGAGCTTAAAATGTACTTCCATCTCGTAATAGCAGTTTTAAACATTTTCAAACTGTTCTTTTGGTACATTTTAAAGTCTCTTATCAAATTAGCTGACTTTTTTTTTTACTGCATCATATTAACTCTACTTGATCATATGCTTTGTTAAAACTCTACGTTCTTATTTTTAATTTGGTATTAAGGTAGAAATAGAAGTTCCCTGTAATTTAATTCGATTTCATTGTTTTAGACAACCCTGTACTCCACTCCATACTGGAGTCAGCACATAAAGTACGCGATTGGTTCTGTAACCTTCGTCGTAAGTCTCCAGAACTACTCACTTTTTCTGTTAGGACGATGTTCTGCACAGTCCCAGAAGAAAATGTCCATTCAGCTCTTCTCGCTGAGTGTAAAGTCGACGCCTTCTTTACTGCCCAAAGAAAAAGTAGAAACATTGAGAACAAAGCTAACGGTGTAAAGAAAATTGACGACCTATGGCTTTTACAATTACTTCACAGAATGATTGCCAGTGTCAAATAGCTATAAATTCTGACACAAATAAAAATATCGACATATTCAAATAAACAATACTGAGAACTCAGATATGGAAATTATGAAGAACGTTAAATTCAGATGAAAAATATTGGGACATTAAAAAGTTGAACAAATGTGGGAAGTAAAGAAACTGCACGGACATGGGAAATAATAATTGAAGTATGACGAAAAATGATAAATTAAATAATCTTTTTTCGACATTTATTTACGCATTTTGGTTTCCACACTATATACTGTACAAATAGTTTTATATTATTTACTATAAGGTTCTACTATGTTTTCGTTTTTACTCTGTTCCCTGCTTCATAGCGCTGTTTTCCCGTTCCATTTGATTGTCTTTATTGTCACATGTTATTGTTTCTTGTTTCAGTTTGTCCCCCTTTCCGTTCCATTTGGTTGTAGTTTACTTTCCAGTTTGTTACATTTTTCTATCCATTCTATTTTCTTACTTATTCCTTTACCTTCTCGCTTTAAAATTTGTTATATTTATGTGTTGTCATTTTCTTTTCACTCATTACGATTTTATTGCATTTTAATTTAATTCTGTTGGTTTTTTTGTTCCATTGAGTTGTTCTTCACTTTTAATTAGTTGCCCTTTCTTATTCATTCTTATTTTCTGTACTTTGCATTCAATTATATTTTTTTTCATGCTGTTTATACTTCCCTACTTCTCATTAAGTTGTTTTTCTCTTTTTCAGTCTGTTGTTCTTTATTTTTCATTCTCCTGTCTCTTCTTTTTCATTTTGTTGTTCTTAATTTTTCATCCGTTGTCTTTTGTTTTTCTTTCTGTTCTTTATTTTTCATTCTCTTGTCTCTTCTTTTTCATTTCGTTGTTCTTAATTTTTCATTCTGTTGTCTCTTATTTTTCATTTTGTTGTTCTTAATTTTTCATTCTGCTGTCTCTTCTTTTTAATTCTGTTGTTCTTTTCTTCATTCTCTTGTCTCACCTTTTTCATTTTGTTGTTCTTAATTTTTCTTTTTCTTATCTCTTCTTTTTCATTCTGTTGTTCTTTATTTTTCATTCTCTTGTGTCTTCTTTTTCATTTTGTTCTTAATTTTTCATTCTGTTGTCTTTCCTTTTTCATTCTGTTGTACTTTATTTTTCATTCTCTTGTCTCTTCTTTTTCATTTTGTTCTTCTTAATTTTTCATCTGTTGTCTTTTCTTTTTCATTCTGTTATTCTGTATTTTTGATTCTCTTGTCTCTTCTTTTTCATTCTGTTCTTCTTTATTTTTCATTCCTTGTCTCTTCTTTTTCATTCTGTTGTTTTTGTTTTTCTTTCTCTTGTTTTTTTCATTCTGTTGTTCTTTTTTCATTCTATTGTCTCTTTTTCATTCTGTTGTTTTTTATTTTTCATTCTCTTGTCTTTTCTTTTTCATTCTGTTTTTCTTTATTTTTCATTCTCTTGTCTTTTCTTTTTAATTCTCTTTTCTCTTCTTTTTCATTTTGTTGTTCTTAATTTTTCATCTGTTGTCTTTTCTTTTTCATTCTGTTGTTCTTTATTTTTTATTCTCTTCTCTCTTCTCTTTCATTCTGTTGTTCTTTATTTTTCATTCTCTTGTCTCTTCTTTTTCATTCTGTTGTTCTTTATTTTTCTTTCTCTTGTTTCTTTTTCATTCTGTTGTTCTTCATTTTTCATTCTATTGTCTCTTTTTCATTCTGTTGTTCTTTATTTTCCATTCTCTTGTCTTTTCTTTTTCATTCTGTTGTTCTTTAATTTTTCATTCTCTTGTCTTTCCTTTTTAATTCTCTTTTCTCTTCTTTTTCATTTTGTTGTTCTTAATTTTTCATCTGTTGTCTTTTCTTTTTCATTCTGTTGTTCTTTATTTTTTATTCTCTTGTCTCTTCTTTTTCATTCTGTTGTTCTTTATTTTTCATTCTCTTGTCCCTTCTTTTTCATTCTGTTGTTCTTTATTTTTCATTCTCTTGTTTCTTTTTCATTCTGTTGTTCTTTATTTTTCATTCTGTTGTCTCCTTTTCATTCTGTTGTTTTTTATTTTTCTTTCTCTTGTCTTTTCTTTTTTTTCTGTTGTTATTTATTTTTCATTCTCTTGTCTCTTCTTTTTCATTCTGTTGTTCTTTATTTTTCATTCTCTTGTTATTTCTTTTTCATTCTGTTGTTCTTTATTTTTCATTCTGTTGTCTTTTCTTTTTCATTCTGCTGTTCTTTATTTTTCTTTCTGTTGTATTTTCTTTTCCATTATGTTGTTTTTTTATTTTTCATTCTCTCGTCTTTTCTTTCCAAGTCTGTAGTTCTTTACTTTTCATTGAATTGTCTCTTTTTATTCTTTTATTTTTTAATTTTCCAGTTTTGTTCTCTTTTTTCTGTTGTTATTCTGTTTTCATTTAGTTGTTTCTCTCTTTGTTGTTCCTTACTATTCATTTAGTTGACTTTTCTTTTCATTCTGGTTATACTTACGCTCATTTAGTTGCCTTTTCTTTTTCATTCAATTGTTCTTTAGTCTCCCTTCTGTTGTCTTTTCTTTTTCATTCTGCTTCTCCACTTTTTCATTCTGTAGATACATTTCATTCAGTTGTCGTTTTTCTATAGTTCTTCACTTTCCATGCTGTTTTGTTCCTTTTTTCATTCCATTTTTCTTTTCTGCTTTCATTCAGCTTTTCTTTACATTTTACTTCGTTATTTTTTCTTTTTTTTCATACGTTGTTCATAGCAACATAAGAGCATAATTAATCTGAATGATGTAGTATAAAGTTCGATAACTAAAATATTGTAATGTTATGTTGTTATAATGTTTAGTCATGCAATGTTATGTTGATGACACGGTAACAATGCACTCTGGATAATTCCAACTGTATCTTTATAATTCATAATTCTGAATTTCTAAAATGTTTGTGACCAAAGATGTACTAACTGTCATAGAGGGGAAGTACGATTGCAACATGACATCACTATTACTATTACTATCATATCATAATCATCGCCATCGTTATTATTATCATCAATGATGTTGTGGTGTTTCTAAAACTTAACTTCATGATTGTGGTTTTGATTTGTTTCAGGTAAGTTCCAGGACATCATTCGTTACTTGCATATCTCATTTAAAACTTCCTGGCGTCCTGTCAAAATCAACTATGTTCAGGTAAGCTATTTGACCTTTCAAGAAGTGCCCTACTGAAATATAGTTCATGATATTTTTCATGGTGGTTGAAAATGAAGTTAGTAAAATGTTTTTTCATATGTAGAATATCGTTTGAGAATTGCGTAACTGTGAAGAGTTTCACAATTGTAAATGCTCTTTGTGTTTCGTTCCTTGTTGCTTTCTTAGCAATATATGTGTATGTGATGTAAATTTAAACATCACGAAAGTAAAGTCAAATTTTGAATGTAATTTAATGAAATAAGAACAATTATTTTGTAAATTAAGTAGTAGAACCGGTTTTAAAAACTAACCCTAATTTATTTTATTTAAGTTGTAAATTCCACGTCGAAAATACTTATTGGCACAAATTTTTCATCTGCTTCAATGTTTTAATAATGTTTTAATAAACAACTATTATGTGCTTCTGTGTCTACTTCAGTTTTGTGTGTAAAATGGTAGTATACTTAGTTATTAAATTTGTAGCGTTTTTTGTATCGCAGTTTTACTCCTGGTTGAGTGTTAGAGAAGGTCGTATGGTCTAAACTCTGCCACGTTGAATAAACCGTTATTATTATTATTATTATTATTATTATTATTATTATTATTATTATTATTATTATTGAATGAGCAGTCGCGGACAACCGATGAGGGGTGGTCCTCCAGCTTGGGGTTTGGGCGAAGGGCCAACAACCCATCACCGTAAAAAACAGCTTGTTACGAAACCTTCAAATAGATTAACTATTGATCAGATATTTTGTATTCGACAGATAATGGATAAAAAATGGGAGTATAAGGGTACAGTGCATCAATTATTAATAGATTTCAAAAAGGCATATGACTCGGTTAAGAGAGAAGTTTTATATGATATTCTTATTGAATTTGGTATTCCCAAGAAACTAGTTCGATTAATTAAAATGTGTCTCAGTGAAACTTACAGCAGAGTCCGTATAGGTCAGTTTCTGTCAGATGAGTTTTTAATTCACTGTGGGCTAATGCAAGGAGATGCACTAGAGTTTGCCATTAGGAAAGTCCAGGATAACAGAGAGGGTTTGGAACTGAACGGGTTACATCAGCTTCTTGTCTATGCGGATGATGTGAATATGTTAGGAGAAAATCCACAAACGATTAGGGAAAACACGGAAATTTACTTGAAGCAAGTAAAAAGATAGGTTTGGAAGTAAATCCCGAAAAGACAAAGTATATGATTATATCTCGTGACGAGAATATTGCACGAAATGGAAATATAAAAATTGGAAATTTATCCTTTTAAGTGGTGGAAAAATTCAAATACCTGGGAGCAACAGTAACAAATATAAATGATACTCGGGAGGAAATTAAACAAAGAATAAATATGGGAAATGCCTGTTATTATTCGGTTGAGAAGCTTTTATCATCCAGACTGCTGTCAAAAAATCTGAAAGTTAGAATTTATAAAACAGTTATATTACCGGTTTCTCTGTATGGTTGTGAAACTTGGACTCTCACTTTGAGAGAGGAACATAGGTTATGGGTGTTTGAGAATAAGATGCTTAGGAAAATATTTGGGGCTAAAAGGGATGAAGCTACAGGAGAATGGAAAAAGTTACACAACACAAAACTGCACGCAATATATTCTTCACCTGACTAATTAGGAACATTAAATCCAGACGTTTGAGATGGGCAGGACATGTAGCACGTATGGGCGAATCCAGAAATGCATATAGAGTGTTAGTTGGAAGGCCGGAGGGAAAAATACCTTTAGGGAGGCCGAGACGTAGATGGGAAATAATATTGAAATGGATTTGAGGGAGGTGGGATATGATGATAGAGACTGGATTAATCTTGCTCAGGATAGGGACCTATGGCGGGCTTATGTGAGGGCGGCAATGAACCTTCGGGTTCCTTAAAAGCTAGTTAGTAAGTAAGTAAGTATTATTATTATTATTATTATTATTATTATTATTATTATTATTATTATTATTATTATTATTATTAGTTGTACAATATCGCCACGTTATAGGTATGTGTAGTTAATTTAAGTTACTTTTTCTGCAGCTTTTCCTTTTTGTCAGAACTTACGAACATGAACTGCTAGTGACGTAATTGATTGCTTCTCCACGAGTGTACATACATTGTGTATTTTAAACCGAGCAGAATCTGATTCAAGCAAAAACTTTCAGCGTTGAAGTAGACTCAGATCCCAGAGTGTAAGCCACTCTACACAATGCAATTAGGATCGTAACTTTGTGCCATTCTTTCACGCAAGTAAATCAACTACTTGTTATTTTTACTTCTTTCACATCACAACCATCCGGTGGCTCATTTAAGCTAAAGTGCACGGAAAAAAATTAACATTGAATCATAACACAAAGTCTATCACAGAAGTTTTTTTTAGAATAACACTGCAGAAAGAGAAAAAATCTTGATTTATTTGAATAATTCATTTTTGGAACGCGTGTTTTCATTGTTTGAATTTCAAATTAACTTGCGTAGCAGTTGTCTAGAGTAGCTGTAACAGCACTTCTATAGATGATCTCTTATAAACTCCCAAATTATCCTTAAAGTAAAGCGTTTTACATGAGCTGTAAAACTATTCTTGAAGTTCAACTTTTTATTTAAATTACATTTCGAAAAGGACTACATTTTTAACTAACATATGTTAAGCAAGTGATAAACAGACATTTTCGCTGCTATTTTTAAGTGAAACAACCACATAAGAAACGTATTCAGTTCATTGAAAGTAACACAACAGCTGCACTAGTATCATGAGTGTTGTAGGTTGAACTGTAGTATCCGCTAGAATTCAAACACTGTTTTACATCTTTTAGTGGTACTCGGCTAATCCCCGGGGCTCTGCATGGTCGACTTCACTTTAGCAAATACACGGATTCCGGTTCGAATCTCACTTGAGTCACAGATGCATGTCGCACTGTGTTTCAGCAGATGCCATTCAGGGAATTTGATTTCCCTGTAAGAATATTCTAAAAAGTAGATCAATCAAAACAGGCGGAAACCGAGGAAGTTACAACCTGACGTAAAAATGCATGTTTAATATTCAATTTGAAATATTTAAAAGTTTATTTTCGGGGATCGAGTTAGCGCAGTTGGTAAAGTAACTGGTTATGGGTTATTCATTCATTCATTCATTCATTCATTCATTCATTCATTCATTCATTCATTTTATTCCATAGATCTTACATGAGCAATGAAGCTTTAAGATGTAGAACAAGTCAAAATTTTACAATCTTACAATTACAATTTTTACAAATTTGTGCAATTTTTTTACAATATTTTGGCGAGATGTAGTGAGATGAGGTGAGGTCCGAGGATTCGCCAAAACATTACCCGGCATTTGCCTTTTGGTTGGGGAAAACCTCGGAAAAACCCAACCAAGTAATCAAATCAAAGGGGGGTTATGGTCTGGAAAGTCACATGCTCATTTAGGATGGTGAAGAAATTTTCTTTTTGTCAAAACTTTCAATAACGGAGTCCATTTAGGCTCTTGTTAAATTGAGTAACGTCATTTACCATAACTATGGCCCACGATATAACCATTCAAATTCAGTACTCCATAACGTATCGTTTATCTATATTTTTGCTGTACTGTAGTTTGAAGTCAAGTCACTGCAGCTATCTACGAACGATCTATATTACTTCTACAGTGTTCTTTGAATGGTTGTGTCGTGGACATTAGTTGTGTTCCAGGACCATAGTTATGCGAAATGACGGCACACTGCTCCGCCGATATAGGAGAAAGCCAATGTTTACTTACTTCGATACAACACGTGGAGCAAGTCCCCTGCAATCGGCAAGCGGTAGAGCATGAATGTTAAGAAATATTATGGACGGTAAAAACATCGATCATACGGGAATGGATATTTACAGACGTGTGCAAATTATTAGGCTCAAACGACAATATATATGATTCAAATAACATTTATTCTACAAAAATCATTTATTACACACTGTTTACAACAATTAATATTTAATACTAGCCGTACCCGTGCGCTTCGCTGCACCCGTTAGAAATAAATATAAAGTAATTACATAATTAAAATAGGACTTTTGATCCAGGGAACATTCGTGTTTGATAGATGGATAAATCGTTTAATATATTACTTAATTTAAATTTCATCCAAATAATTAAAATGCGATCATTTTGGTCCAGAGACCACTCATTGGTGCAATGACAATTCCTTCAACATGTTTCTAATTTTTATTTCATGCAACCATAGTTTAATGAACATTGAAATCATTTACATTTAATGTGTATACTTTATTTCACTTGTTATAGGTTTCCATTGAATTATGGTAATAATTTAATTTTAACCCTTGTTTTCTACGTATTCAGTAAATGGCGCTTGGCCCACTATGGTTCTGAATTCTTCAAATAACTTAAATTATAATATATAATATTACATTACATATATTATATTATATTGTATTGTATTGTATTGTATTACATTACATTATATTATATCAGAAGTTACTGTAATAACATTATAGTATATGTCCATCTAGAGAAACTACACTTTCCAATGGTGAAATAATAATTAATTATACAAATCGGTTAATTTAGCTTCCGATATTACGTCATACAAACACAGAAACATTCGCTGTAAGCTATCTTTCATAGCTTTCGATTGTTTTGTTCAAGACCCCTTATAGACGAAGTCATTTGTTTTTTATTTCATTACACGGCCTTAGATGGCAGTTATTTTAATTTTAAAGCTCATTTATCTCATTAAATATCAGTCCTATCAAAATGTTTCATGCAATAAAACTTATCGCAAATTATTTTTAAAGAAACTTTTGTTATGTAACATTTTTCACAAAAATCAATAATAAGGGAGATATTTCGATTTATTTAATTCAGGCCCCCTTATAACCCCCCTTTTAAGTAATGTATTTTGAATGCCATATAGCCTAAAATCTAAGTTACAACGAGCTTAATTTATATTCCAATTTTCATCGAAATCGGTTCAGCCATTATCGCGTGAAAAGATAACAAAAATACAGACAGACATACAAACAAAATTTTCAAAAAAGCGATTTTCGATTTCAGGGTGGTTAATTATATATGTTAGGACCAACTATTTTTGAAAAATCGAAAATTACCAGAAAAATTTCGGCTACAGATTTATTATTAGTATAGACGAAACCCTTTGTTCTTTATCGTCAATTTTATACGTTCTGGCATGCTGTTCATGAGATTTTCACATTGTTTCTTGAAGTCTTCATCCCTGTGCCATATTTGGATAAGTGCCTCTATGAGGTCCGCCCTGGTGGTAATAGTCTACAATATTCTCTCAGCTAGCAGTGCATAATAACTGCGGATTCCCGGCCAACAAGTCACTCAGCTGAGTGCGCTCCTAGTATAATGGCAGTTGACATTGGACATATACGTCAACATATATATGCCTAACTTGGAGTCAGGCCACAAAGGGAAACTTCGAAGGAGGAGGAAGGAGGATTCGATCTGGTGCTGTGGATTGAATTCGGCATAGCTCAATGGTCAGAGCGATTGGTACGTAGAACCAAAGACCCGGGTTCGATCCCCGGCGCCAGAGCGAATTTTTCTCCTAAAATATTAAGTGTCAATATTACAGATAAATTCTGTAGGACAAATTAATATATCTATAAATCTTATCTCATTCATTACTATTTATTTCATTAATTCTTTCCATTCTCATTTTTTTAACCAAAAAGAGATATAAACCTATTTGCTCTTGTAACTTTCTGTTATTATTATTCATAAGTTTTTATAGCTATTTCTTTATTCATTAGTAGAAACTTTTAATTTATAAATTTCATCCGAATATATTTCGTGGGTTTAAATTATAAGTTATATAATCAGTACACACGTTAATAAATGAACAAGTCTCCATCTTGAATCTTGCGTACACTACTTTTAACACTTAAATATAAATGATTGATTAAATGGCAAACTTACTAATGTCAATTATATAAACACGTGTGGCTTACAGCTGTTTCGGTGTATACTGTACACCATCATCAGAGTCTACTAGATCTCGGCGTCATATGGACAACGCTGCCTGTTGTAGGGGTGCGTTTGCGTGTTGAAAAGTGGAGTCAAATTGTGTGTGCGTTCTGAAATTGATATGTATGTTGAGATTTTGATTAGGGTATGTTTTAGTGTGTCTGTGTATTTCATATTGTTCTAGTGTGTTGAGTTTTTGGTTTTTGGGTTGTGCTAACCATACATACAATAACATAAATACACACATGGAAATCCTACACATACAACCCAAAAACCAAAAACTCAACACACTGGAACAATATGAAATCTACAGACACCCTAATCAAATTCTCAACACACAGATCAATTTCAGAACGCACACACTATTTGACTCCACTTTTCAACACGCAGCAATGTCCAGATGACGACGAGATCTAGTAGGCTCTGATGATGGTGTACAGTATACACCGAAACAGCTGTAAGCCACACGTGCTTATATAACTAACACTAGTAAGTTTATATATATATATATATATATATATATATATATATATATATATATATTATTGTAATGTACCGAAGTACATATGATATTTCCATGCAGATATTCTGCGTCATCATACGATGAAAGAGTAATGGAACGGAGAAAAATTCTCTCCGGCGCCGGGATTTGAACCCGGGTTTTCAGCTCTACGTGCTGACGCTTTATCCACTAAGCCACACCAGATTCCATCCCGGCGTCGGAAGAATCGTCTCAGTTTTAAGTTCCAACGCTTGGGTTCCCTCTAGTGGCCGCCCTCTGCACTGCGTCATAGATATCTATGAACCTAGGACAGTTCCATTACTCTTTCATCACTAGTAAGTTTGCCAATTAATCAATAATTTGAACAAGTCTGTTTACAATAGTTGTTTAGTATTACCTATATCATCTATCTATACTAATAATAAATCTGTAGCCGAAATTTTTCTGGTAATTTTCGATTTTCCAAAAAATAATTGGTCCTAATATATACAATTAACCACCCTGGGACCGAAAATCGCTTTTTTGAAATTTTTGTTTGTTTGTATGTCTGTCTGTCTGTCTGTATGTTTGTTACCTTTTCACGCGATAATGGCTGAACGGATTTCGATGAAAATCGGAATATAAATTAAGTTCGTTGTAACTTAGATTTTAGGCTATATTGCATTCAAAATACATTATTTAAAAGGGTGTTATAAGGGGGCCTGAATTAAATAAATCGAAATATCCCGCTTATTATTGATTTTTGTGAAATATGTTACATGACAAAAGTTTCTTTAAAAATGATTGCTGATAAGCAGGGAAAGGATTTATATGTAAATACATATTTACTTATAAAGCTAATATAATTTATATTTTGCATTATCTTTATGTTTCACAATGTGTAGGGTTGAAAAATCCTACTTTTATTTTCCATATTTTTCCATATTTTAGAGTTTAGTACATATTTTCGTTAATTTCCATATATTTTCCATATTTCATATAAAACAGTCCATATTATATTAGGTTTAACAATAAAACAAAACAAAATTCCATTAACTTTTAAAAATACATTTCAACAATAGAGATTTAAACACATGTTCAGTAATCCCTTTAACATCAGAGTTATTTGAAAATTAGCAGTCCTATCAACAATGGGAAAGTAAGTTACAAAACTGTATTAATTTAATTTAAAATTTTTAACAGACTTCAGTTGTGCAGCTCAACAGTTAAATGCCAGTCAGAGTACACATAGGTTCAGTTTTGTAAATCATACTATAAAGACGGTAAATATGCCAAAAGTACGTCATTCAGTCAATTTAAAATCAAAACTAACAAGTTACATTTCAGAATTTAAAGAAGATGGTTTATCAACTGACAATAAAATATTATTTTGTAATTTGTGTCAGTGTGCAGTATCATCTACACAAAAGTTCCTGGTGCAACAACACATTACAACTAGTAAACATCAGGCCAACAAACAACTAAATTCCAAGCAGAGACAATTGTTTTTAACACAACCAACAACATCGAATGTAAGATCTGAGTTTAACATCGACCTGTGCCGTTCTCTCATCTCTGCTGATATTCCTCTCTACAAACTAAAGAATAAGGTCTTCAGGGAATTCCTTGAAAAATATACTCAACATACAATCCCGGATGAGTCAACACTTAGGAAGACGTATGCTCCATCCATCTACGATGAGACAATACAGAAGATAAGAGATGAAATTAAAGATAGTTCAATTTGGGTTTCCATTGATGAGACTCCCGACAAAGAAGGTAGACTTGTTGGTAATGTAGTTATCGGTTTGTTAAGTGAACAATATTCTGAACGAATTCTTTTACATTGTGATGTTCTAGAAAAGTGCAATAACAAAACTATAGTTAAACTGTTCAACGAAGCTATGGGTATCCTGTGGCCAAAGGGTATTATGTACGATAATGTGTTATTCTTTATTAGCGATGCTGCCCCTTATATGGTCAAAGCTGGACAAGCATTATCTGTTGTATATCCTAAATTGACTCATTTTACTTGTGTGGCGCATGCATTTCATCGTGTGGCAGAAGTGGTCAGAGACAATTTCCCTAAAGTAGATTTGTTGATTTCATCAGTGAAAAAAGTATTTCTCAAAGCTCCCAGTAGAGTTAACGTGTTGAAAGAAATGTACCCTGAAATTCCATTGCCACCAAAGCCAATTTTAACTAGATGGGGTACATGGCTAGAAGCAGTTGAATATTATGCCGAACATATAGACTCTATTAACAATGTTCTCCTTGCATTGGACTCTGAAGATGCAGTCTCAATTGATACTGCGAAAACAGTTACCTGTGACATAAGTGTGAAGAATGACTTAGCTCACATTCAGCATACATTTTCATGCATCATAAAAACGCTCAAAAGTCTCCAAAATAGGCACCTTTCACTATCTGAAAGTTTTGAAATTATAAATAGTACTGTGGAACAACTGAATCGAGGTAGAGGTAAAGTTGCAGATGCAGTAAGAGCTAAGGTGGACACTGTACTTTCAAAAAACCCTGGATATGAAGAACTACAAAAGGTTGTTGCTGTGATGAGTGGTGAATCAACAGTGAAGATTAACTTGGACTTATCCCCAGCAGACATTGTGAAATTGAATTATGTACCAGTTACTTCTTGTGACGTCGAACGCTCTTTTAGTCAGTATAAATCTATCCTCAGAGACAATAGAAGAAGATTCACTTTTCAGCACTTGAAAGAAATGTTTGTAACCTATTGTTATGGTAACAGACAATAAAAATTGTGTTTTGTTGAAACTACATTGGAAGATAAGGTACGTCCATTATATTTTTTGTTTAGTTTGATTAAAATGTACCAATATTTAACGTACATAGTCATTTTTTTATAATTTTAAGTCCATATTTAATTCCATATTTTGGTAAAAATCCATATTTAATTCCATATTTTGGTAAAAATAACTACATATATATTTACATATTTCATATATTTTTAGTCCATATAAATCCGTTCCCTGCTGATAAGTTTTATTCTTTGAACAATTTTGATGGGACTGATATTTAATGAGATAAATGAGTTTTAAAATTAAAATAACTGCCATCTAAGGCGGTGTATTGAAATAAAAAACAAATGACTTCGTCTATAAGGGGCCTTGGATAGCAACAATCGAAAGCTATGAAACATAGCCTACAGACAATGTTTCTGTGTTTGTATGAAGTAATATCGGAAGCTACATTAACCGATATGTATAATTAATTATTATTTCATCGTTGGAAAGTGTAGTTTCTCGGAATGGACATAATGCTATAAAGTTATTACAGTATCTTCTGAGTGAATCGAGGACTGGTAAGATTAAAATAGTTTCTTATGCACAGAAAACTTGATAGGTTATTCTGTATATTCATTTCCTGTATTTCTTATAATAATGTTTATGAACATATTCATTTTTATCTCAGAGAATTAACGAACAACGAGAGTGTATTGATTTAGTATGCAGTAATAGTACGTTAGCTTAGCAATCCATTATTTTATAATTCAAATTTTAACTATGCTCAATTGAATCGTGTTAAAATACATAAAATACATATGCAATAAATGCAATGCAAAAAAATTGGGTAATGAGCCAAGCAGATTATATTGCGCTGTTGTAAAAGTTGTTCCTCCTGAGATTCAAGAGCTCCCACAACAAATTAAAAACTTTCTAATTCGAGTACATCCGTAATCAACACACTTTTTCATAATATAATATAATATAAACATAATAATAAATCTGTAGCCAAAATTTTTCTGTTAATTTTCGCTTTTCCAAAAATAATTGGTAATAACAATTAAGAAACCTGTTAAAGGAATTGTCATTGCACCAAATGAGTAGTCTCTGGATCGAAATGATCGCATTTTAATATGTTAAATACAATTTAAATTAAGTAACATATTAAACGATTTATTCTTCTATCAAACACGAATGTTCCCTAGATCAAATGTCCTATTTTAATTATGTAATTATTTGTTATTTATTTCTAACGGGTGCAGCGGAGCGCACGGGTACGGCTAGTTAAAAATATAAATGTGACTTAATTTCTTGAGTTTGTGGCATGAAACGAGCTGCTCTGTCTAAAATTGACTTTCGCTCAGACTCCACATGCATCACCGTCATTTTGCGCTCAAAGTGGTTACATCCACTAAGTATTCAGTTCAAAATGAAGCGAGCGTCTCGGCGGATATTGCAGCAGGAAGCATTCCGGGCTCCAGGCGCCTCTGTCTTCTCCCCGCACTTTTGTCAGGAAGCGAACTGAAAATTATAACTGTTCTTTGAACGAGGCTGCTCGCTTGCGATCATGGATAGTAATCGCTAGATCATATTGAAAATGCTTTATTATGCCCCCCTGTGTGTCTTACTAGTTATACTAAGTTCCCATTTATTTGTATGGCTTCAAAGTGTCACAGTTCTGTTCTTCTTATCGCCAAAATACGCTTCTTTATAGTTATATACAATAAAAGTAATTTGATACAGTTGTATGAACACTTTTTAATAATTGAATAAAATTAATAAAATCGGTTAAAAACCATACATGTTTCGGAGTAATGCTCCTCCATCTTCAGTGATAGTACCACGACTGTAACAAGAACATAAATTGTGTAAAGCTCGTGGTTGATAATAAAATTATTTTACAAAGATACATAATTTAAAAATCAACAATTGTTAAAAATAAAATGACTAAATGTTGTAGAGTTCGCATGCATATTATGAACTTAAATACAAGAAAATTGATTAAAATAATTGTTTAAAATTTTTAAAAAGCAATGTCTAATCGTAAAAATATATGTATTAAGTACAAAATGATTAACCAGAGAATAAATAACTAGTGTATGATGTTGAAATTAACAAAAAGTAATGTAAAAATATCAAGATTATTAAAATGAAAAAATGTGACAAAACCTAAGTATTAATCATTTCAAGTATTTGGTAATTAAGATTAGTGATAAAATTAGAATACGAAAATAGACATTTAAGATGTTTTAAACTATGCTACCTAGATAAAACTTGTGTTTATGTTAATAAGTACAATGAAAACTAAGTGGGAAGAATGGACCAATTATTTCCCCTACGGTGGATTGGACGAGGAGGACCAGTACCTTGTCCTCCCCGATCTCCTGACTTCGCTGCAAATGACTTTTTCTTGTGGGAGAGAATTAAAGACATGTTTTACCAGGTACGTCCAACAACTAGAGAACACATGAAACAAAATATTGGAGAAACCTGTGGGTCTATCATCTGAGCTGAAATGCAATCACGGATGTTAGAAAATGATCAGAACATTGTTTAGCACAGAGTGGTGTACATTTTGAATACTTACTATGAAGAGTGTACGAACATAAACCACATACGGTATTCCTCAGAAGTTGCCATTTTTGTTGCTTTGTGAATAAACAATAAAAGTTAGAAAAAAAAAAGTCTCAGTAAAAGTTGTTTTTTCAAGTAGTAGACGGCTGTATGGCTGACTTTTCACGTAGGGCTTGGCGAGTTGTTAACCGGTTATTTCCTTTATGCTACATTATTGGAAATGCTTCATCTTGTGTTGTTTGTAATTCGGTACAAACTCAGTAAGAAAATAAAATAATTACATAATACAAATTACTAAAGTTGCCCTTCTTATGGATTGCATGAATTGTGAATTCATATCAGGTATCGGTACCGGTTCTCTTTCCGACCTCAGTGAAACAGTTGGTAGCTTGCTAGTTTCAGATAACATAGAGTAAACACGAGAAAACTCACAGCTAGATGGAACCCTTCGATTCGGAAAACGTTGTCTGTATTCCTCAACAGTAACTATTGCTTTGCCATCACAAAATCCATAAACAAAAAGAAGTCTTCGTATTAACTATGCGAATACACGAATTAAATGTCAAGTGAACGTGCATTCAGTTTGTGTTGCGCTGGCGGTGCTCAGATTCTGCCGTGTGCAAAAGATTTGGTGTAACACTTCAAGTATAGTACACGGAACCGCAATATATTCCACTATTTCTCCTTTTAATTTCTTCCCAACCGTTAGATTTTGGACATAGATATATCTGGCTAAAGAGATTTAGGTTAACCCAAACTACATTATCCTGAATTATTTTACATTATTGAGAACCTCGAATCCTCTTGTCGTTTCTACAAGGAACATAGCAGCAGAAAAGAAAGTCTGTTCAAGGAAGTTAAAAATTCCACCTGAAGATCTGGATATAAGTAACATCAATGTCCATAAACTACGACAAAATCTTAGGAAACAAGAGTACGGCAAATGGTGGGCGCTTCCACATGAAGGAAAAGGTGTTATTTTATTTCAAGAGTATACTCCCGGAAATAAATGGATTTTTTCTAAGGAGGGTCTGTCTTCCTCTGATGGCGGGACGCAATTAAGATGAATGCTAACGTAGCACCAGTGAGAAGTCTTCATGGGAGATCCTTGGACGGCTTCCGTTGCAGATACCGCAACGAATTGAAACCTTAGCACTCGTCCTAGGATCCTGTCAGCATGGAGAACTCCTGAGAAATTCACGCCATCATAACATCTGAAAACTAATAGCACAGGCCCTTAGAAAAAGATCCTTCGAGGTCCATGAAGAGGTGCACTGCGTTGCGTCTGAAGGCGGCGGAATTAGAAGAGCGGACATCGTGGCTCTAGCCAAGACGAATAGTAAAGGCTTTATACTGGACCCAACTGTTAGATTTGAGATGTGCCAGACCCAACCATCTGAGGTCAACAAAGAGAAAGAACAAATTTTTGAGCCTACTATTCCGTATTTTCGAGAAAAATATCAGATGGAAGGCACCTGGGAAGTATGTGGTTTAATGATCGGAGCGAGGGGCACCATCCCACGATCAATTGTAAGCACTATCAAAACACTTGCAATCCGTGGCATCATTCCAAAAATAATTACTTCTAGCATTAAAGGTTCTGTGGTAATTCTGAAAAATCATTTATACGGAATATCATAATCCCCCCCCCTTTTCTATTCGTTAGTGTGTGATTGTTACGTATATATATACACATTTATTATTTCTTAAATTTAAGCTCCTA
Source organism: Periplaneta americana (assembly GCF_040183065.1). Taxonomy (NCBI): domain Eukaryota; kingdom Metazoa; phylum Arthropoda; class Insecta; order Blattodea; family Blattidae; genus Periplaneta; species Periplaneta americana. Next base: position 131,163,209 of record NC_091130.1, read on the forward strand.
GTTCACATTTCAATTTGACTCATCTATTTTACTGTAATCATTATTCTTATATGTGTGTTATTCTGTGTTTTTGGCAACCCAGGATGCCTGGGCAGACTATTTCTTGGAAATAAATAGGCCTATATTTTACAACTTATTTATTTATTGAAAACATTTACTAATTAGTATTAAATATATATATATATATATATATAATATTTATTTATATTTAATACTATTTAGAAAATGTTTTCAATAAATAAATAAATATTTATTACTCAATAGGATTCCTTCATCGTCACGAATAAAATGCATGATATTAATCTCAGATGATTCATTCCTAAAACCTTTACGTTGTTCATTTATTAAATTGTATCCTTATTCTTAAGCTGATGCAGAATTAATCTCATTTCGAGATTTTTGGAACGGACAGTGGAAGGTAGAAGTATGAATTCAATTACCATTCCATTTGATTAGCATACCTGAAACGATCCTCTGACACTCTACACGTCGGCATAAACCACATTATAAAAGGATATGAATTATTTAATTGGATTTGTTGTCGCGACATGCTGGCTAGAGTAACTTTTAAATAATAAAACAGAATTTCTCTACACGTATAATTAGATTGATTTATAGCATACTAACACATAAACATGATTAAATATGTATAAATAAGTTTGAATTCATTGTTACATCGGTCAACACATTTTCTGTAATATAGGGTATGGCAGTGAGAATTTACGGTTTTTATAGCTCTGTTGCAGAACATACTACTTGTGACCAATAAAACAGTACGAAAGGACGTTTTTCAACCAATCATGGTTGCTTATAGCACAATTTTATCGCTTCCCTAGCATTTGTTTAATTTTATCGCTTCCCTAGCATTTGTTTGTTTTATCACTACCCTAGCATTTGTTTCTTTGTTTGCCAACATTTCAAACTGCAAATTCTTTAGTTACTATAAAACATGCTTTGCATAGATAGTCGACTGAAAATGGCGGCTCCGTTCAAACATTTTGGTGAAGGTAACACTAGTGAAATAGGATTTTAATAAGTCAATTAATATCTATTTTATTGTATTAGAGTAGTGTATTTCTCCTAGTCTTTATATACTTTCTTCTGTTTTTATTACCTCCCTACTATTTGTTTCTTTGTTTGCCAACATTTCAAACTGTAAATTCTTTGCGATACTATAAAACATGTTATACATTCGTCGTTTGTTTACAGCATAGATAGTCAACTGGAAATGGCTGCTCCTTTCAAACGTTTTGGTGAAGCTAACATTAGTGAAATAGAATTTGAGTAAGTCAATTAATATTGTATTGTTTTAGAGTACTTTATCTCTTGTAATCTTTATATACTTTCTTCTAATCGTGTAATAGTTAATTAAATCCCATTCCAATTTTGATTTTCTCTAGCTAATCAAAACCTCTAGTGAGATTAATATCGATAAAATTGAATGTCAATTATAATCCGCATGTAATTATTGATAAAATTCAATGTGAATAATGTTGCGTGTTTAATTATTGATAATTGATTGGAAAACTAATCAATACTCGTAATATAAATGGATGGTGTTCAGGTAAATGGGCTTAACCCCCATTTTTAATTGTGACTTTTTTGCTGTAATTAATTAAAATTTAATTACAAAACATGAAGAGATGTACTTTGACAATTATGTTTACATTCTTTCATATAAAGTAATTAGTAACAATGCGCTAAAATTTAATTATAGCTGTTGCTGAAAATATTCTCTTTTGTGGGATAAAGACTTTTACCTGAACACCGTCGATATTTCATGGTACAGGACGGATCCTCGAAATTACTTTACTTTAATTAAGTGTTTTTGCACAAAGAAAGAAAGAGAATCGGAGAAAAAAGTTCTCTTTGTATTGCTACGTGTTTTGAACTTAATTTGCTGTATGAATAATTCAAACGCCACGTGATTCAATACACTTCGAAATCTAACTATCGCCTTATTACATCGGCAACTTCTCTCCGTCCTGTGTGCAGCGTGTAGTCGTAACATTGCGCTGCAGGCGTTTACTGTTTCAGGGATTTCATGCTGAGAGACTTCGCAAAGGCAAGAAGCTGTGCATGTCAAAAGTCGATTCACAGCAGGTTGTCAAGCGCTGGCAAGCTAACTCACAGTGTTACATGCGTCTGCTTTCCCCACACCATTTACATAATAATATAGGCGTAAACATTGTCAATACTAAACGCTATGTAGTGTATTACGAACTGAAGTTTATAATTATTAGTTGAATGTTAAATCACTTGCACATACAGGCGTCGCACTGGCCATTTGATGTTATCGTAAAGTCGTTTCTCTAATTTTCTACATCTCTGAAGGCAGCGTAATAATTTCCAAAACTCGAGATAGCAGCGTGAATATGGTTGTTAGTATTCCTTACACTTCTCAATGTACTTCATGAGCTTATTCTGAAGTTCGATTATCTAAGATAACGGACAGCGCGTATATAATATGTAGCTTTTATGGCAGTTATACAGTACTTAGGTAGTGTATTAGAAGTTCCAAGATTTTACACCAGAAATCAGATTGCGTGAAAATTTTACTTAATGGTAGACATACTAATGCAATTCGAAAATATATTGATTGTACTATAGTGGCAAAAAAAATCGGACCGACCCTTGTAGCTGATTTCAGAGCCTTGTTCACTCCAGAGCACGATAGACTGGTAACTAAGACTTTCGTGGTTCGAATCCTGTCCGGAAAAGAAACTTTTTTTCGTCCCTTATTCGAATTTATTCCCAATACTTTTCGAATGCTGCGATATTTTACTAATTAATTAACTTATTTTTCTCAGAAAATGAATTTTCCCAGCAATCCAAAAGTATTGGGAATAAATTTGAATAAGGAACAAAAAAAAGTTTCCTTCCCAGGCAGGATTCGAACCACGAAAGTCTTAGTTACCAGTCTATCGTGCTCTGGAGAGAACAAGGCCCTGAAATCAGCTACAAGGGTCGGTGCGGTTTTTTTGCCACTACTGTACCTTTTATTTATAATTTTGTTAAATTTTTAATGCATTATTAAGAATAAATTAATCTATTTCGATAATCAAATTGGTTCTGTACGCTAATTTTATTTATTATTTTTGTAGTCCATTTCATACAATCGAAGGCGTCAATAATCGTACCTATTTTTAAGAAGGGGAACAAGAGTAACTGTAGTAGCTTTCGAGAAATATCCCTTTTGTTGATGAAATTATTGGGGATCATCAGTGCGGTTTTAGGCATAATAGATCGACTGTTGATCAGATTTTTTGTATTCCACAGATATTCAAGAAAAAATGGGAGTATAAGGGTACAGTACATCAGTTATTTATGGATTTCAAAAAGGCATATGATTCGGTTAAGAGAGAAGTTTTATATAATATTCTTATTGAATTTGGTATTCCCAAGAAACTAGTTCTATTAATTAAAATGTCTCAGTGAAACTTACAGCAGAGTCCGTATAGGCCAACTTCTGTCTGATGATTTTCCAATTCACTGCGGGCTAAAGCAGGGAGATGCACTATCACCTTTACTTTTTAACTTCACTCTAGAATATACCATTAGAAAACGTCAGGATAACAGACAGGGTTTGGAATTGAACAGTTACATCAGCTTCTTGCCTATGTGGATTACGTGAATATGTTACAAGAAAATCCACAAACGATTAGGGAAAACACGGAAATTTTTCTTGGAAGGAAATCCCGAAAAAACAAAATATAAGATTATGACTCGTGATCAGAATATCGTACGAAATGTAAATATAAAAATTGGATATTTATGCTTCGAAGAGGTGAAAAAATACAAATATCTTGGAGTAACAGTAACAAATATAAATGACACTCTGGAAGAAATTAAACGCAGAATAAATATGGGAAATACGTGTTGTTATTCGGCTGACAAGCTTTTATCATCCAGTCTGCTGTCAAAAAATCTGAAAGTTAGAATTTATAAAACAGTTATATTACCGGTTGTTCTGTATGGTTGTGAAACTTGGACTCTCACTCAGAGAGAAGAACATAGGTTAAGGGTGTTTGAGAATAAGATTCTTAGGAAAATATTTGGGGCTAAGAGGGATGAAGTTACAGGAGAATGGAGAAAGTTACACAACGCAGAACTGCACGCATTGTATTCTTCAGCAGACATTATTAGGAACAATAAATCGAGACGTTTGAGATAGCAGGGCATGTAGCACGTATGGATGAATCCAGAAATGCATATAGAGTGTTAGTTGGGAGGCCGTAGGGAAAAAGCCTTTGGGGAGACCGAGACGTAGATAGGAGGATAATATTAGAATGGATTTGAGGGAGGTGGGATATGATGATAGAGACTGGACTAATCTTCCACAAGATAGGGACCAAAGGCGGACTTATGTGAGGATGGCAATGAACCTCCGTACTACTACTATTGCTGCTGCTGCTGCTTCTTGTAATGTGCGATAATAATTTTAGTTTCATAGGACTGAAATTTAGAAGTTACAAATTTCAGAGTTCCATCGCTTTAAGATTGCTCAATTGATCGCATTTCAAACGATAAATGAAACGTTTGGGTTAACTGAAATGATTCCGATAAGCGGAGTTCTACTGTAGTAGGTACAAAAACTATTAAATTAGTATTTACAGTGCTGAAGGGAAATTCTAAGCATACTTACGTATAAAATCGATTATGTTCGGGTAAAGGGGATTAAATAATGTTTTGTGCAAATGGAGTTTTGTTCCCCAGGTGGATACACAAGCTAAATTCTGCGAGTGAGTGTGCAAAAAACAAAAATAATTCTTGTATTTGATGTGTTATATTTGCGTAGAAAAATTATTTGTAATAAGCAGAGACCAGAAGTTTAGGCATTATGAATCATTAAAATTGGCAGAACAAAAAGACATTATAAATAGCTAAAATACGCAATAAAAGTAATTACAAAAACCTTGCACTAGACCCACAACTTCGTACTTTCCACAAAGGGATTTCGGCAGCAAAGAAAGCTTTACATAAGTCGAATGCAAATTGAGATTTTCGACTCGATATTGCAATTACTGTTGGAAGCAAAGAAATCTTCTTCGCAGTAGCCTTGGAATGTGCATTTTTGTGTTTGGTTGTACTGATATGTTGCGATATGAAATATTTAGCTATAGTCGCGACGCTGTTATTCACGGCGTCATTCCTCCTCTTTGCTTACGTCTTAAGTAGTCAAGGCTCTATAAAGTCTAGGTAGGTAGTACGTTCGTCATTTTTGTTCTTTCGTTGCCGAGCTACCAGACGAGGATCTATTTGCCACAGCGTTAAACATTATCATGTCGTAGCTCCTATGATAATAAATCAAACGCACTGTAATTCAGCAAATAATTGAGCGGCAAATAACGTCCTCGTGTGCGAACGCCAACGAAAGAGCCAAAATGGCGGACGATTATATATTAAGTGTTTATCCAGCCTTAGGAAATGCTTTTCATCTTCATCAGCGAATCACAAGACGCACACGTTTAAATGTAGCCGACCTGCAACGCGATTGGCTGCCGGAAATTAGAGCGACGGACTATAGCTACAACAACGTCGCAATGGAAAATGGAAGAAAAATAACCGTTAAAAATTACGTTAGACCCGCACTCATTGTTGCCTTGTCAAATAAACACAAGCGATAATTAAAACTCTTACTGTTACACATTTTTTAACGGCAGCACTCATTGATGCAAAGAGAATATGAACTGACTGAAAGACAATAATATACATTCGGTGAAGTCACTTTCATTGTAGCGGTTATATAAAGAAATTAAAATATACTTGTTCGTAATTTTTAATAATAAATTAATTAATAATAGATAAATAATCAGATAGATGTAAAAAAACATTTATTTTGTAAATTAGGCATTTATATTAAAGAAGGGTGAAAAGGACAACATAGAACTGTGATGTTTCAATGACAAAGGTATAATTCGTACAGATTTACTTTCAAAATGGAGATAGATTTAACACATTTATTATCGCCGCTCTCTAATGGTTAACATTCGGCAGGTCTTTGAGCGACCTCGTGCATAACATTCGGCAGGTCTTTGAAACTTAATTGCAATATTGTTTTCAATTTCTTATGTCGCCACTCCAATCACTCGCCTCAATTTCAATATTGCAACGAATAAGCTGCTTCCATTATTAAATGACACCTACTTGTCTAATCCACGTGAACAAAACCGAGGTTGCAATGTCTTGTGCTGAGGATGAACATTAAGGTATGTGATTAAAAATTATTATGCTCGACCATGCCGAAATGTAGTAATTATACACCTGGTAGCAGTCCTTTAATGCATGTCATTAAAGTACAGGTGTTCAGCCAAAGACAAGTCAGCTTACAGGTGTTCAGCCAATGACAAGTCGCTTTGTACCGTTATAAAACCGCAAGTATCGATTATTCTCGGATATGCAATCGAAAGAGAATTAGCGAAAAGTCACGGAGGCTGGAAATCCAATACTGTCGCAGAAGGTTATGTTCTGTTACTATAATAATTAGCGTTAATTGTAAATAATATTCAAATAAATTCAATTTGTCTTCTCGTTTTTCAATGTCTAATTTAATTTCAATGTTATATAAAAGTTAATATTTAGTTTACTCTGTAGATTCTTATAGGCTATCAAGGTCAATGTGGACATCTGTTCCTCGGAAAAAATCAATACTTTCGCGTCTGCACACATCTCACAATTTACGAGGTATTGCTCAAGGTCAGTTAGATACAAATAAAATGAATAATTTCAAGTTAGAAGTATGGTCGAGCATAAAAATTCGTATGAAACTCGCCTATAATGGTAATTAAGAAGCTCGTATGAAAATTATGAAACTCGCTTGCGCTCGTTTCATAAACATCCATACTCGCTTCTTAATTACTATCATTATAGGCTCGTTGCATAATATACTGTTATTAAATAGTTATTATTAAGAGTTAAGAATGTCAACGTACTCGTACATGAAATAATAATAATAATAATAATAATAATAATAATAATAATAGTAATAATAATAATAATAATAATAATAATAATAATAATAGCTATTTAACAATATAACAAACTAATGCTTATTCTCTTATCGAGGAAGTAGACGTGACAACGTGACGCTTAGAGTGAAATCTACAGAGCAACAATCGGTCGGAAAAATTATGTTTTAAAAGTACACCGCACGTTATTGTATGATACCGACATGTTAAGCATGAGAGCGCGGCGATAATAAAAGGGCATTCTGCCAAAATTCCGGTCTCTGGTAATAAGCGTCTTAAGTTTAATTTTCATTTATGTCAAAACTCATTTTGTGACTTATCTCCTTTTACCCGAACAGCATTGAAACAATAATAATAATAATAATAATAATAATAATAATAATAATAATAATAATAATAATAATAATAATAGGCCTAATAAAATGTTATTGTAGCTGACAATTGCATTCTTTTATTCTACATGTTGACACGTGGGCTTTCTGACAGATTTTGTTACTCCTGACTTCAAATTTGTTTGACTCCTACTCCTTGTTTTCCTGGCTAGAACGTCTCGGCGGTAAGAGGGTCGGTTGTCATGGTAACATCCACTTCGCGCTGTTCGAATGTTTCCACTCAGAGACGTTGTTCATCCAAAAGGAATTGGATGGATTTATGAGACATTATTGGACACAAAACACACTTCAATCTCTGCTACAAGTTTCTATCTTGTTGCGTAGAGGAACACCAGATGTTCCGCGCCATGGCAACAGTCGTCGTGATGTGTGCCAGTGTTCCAGAATAAAAGAGGCCGAACACCCCTTCTCCCATCTTCCCTTACTCTAAAAACTTGGAGACGACAAACTTGTTACAGCATTCAAAAATTACTCCCGAACTTGGTGGTTCACTGCTTGTTTGATAGTTTCATATTCGAAATGCTTAGGCTGTTGTCTCTTCACAGTATTACGTAATATGTTTGTTTGTTTCTTCTTCTTCTTCTTCTTCTTCTTCTTCTTCTTCTTCTTCTTCTTCTTCTTCTAGAGGAAGGGTATAGAAAGGCAAAACCGCACCTTTAAATACAAAATTTCATGTTCATATTTGAAGAGTCCACTGCAAGAATGATGGATGTCACTTTTTTGTCGAAAAGGAACCAAGACTGTCAATGTATAGCTTAAGACATTGTGCCGTTTTAGTTTCGGCACACTGTGTTTCTTTCTTTCTTTTTCTTTTTTTTTCTTTCTTATTCATGTCATTTTTCTTATTGTTAGTTACCCTTACTTCTCATACATGACTTCCTATTCCGCCATTTTAGGTTATTCTTCCTTCTATAGATAGCTTGTTCTCTTTCCGCCATTCATGGTCTCTTATTTCTCACGTATAAGGAGCGAATTTAAGTTATCACGTGACATGGGCTTTAGATTTTCATTGGCCCTATTCACATTAATTATTAATTAGCGTCAGTTATCCTGAGAGGGACGCTTGACGCGGGGCAGTCTGGGATCGACGCTCGAATAGTATGGTTGTGTAACAGCCATGGACAGCTAAGGGGTTTTTGTTTAGCGACTATCTGTGATGGGTTCACGGATAACCCAGTGCGGGCAGGGACGTGTACTGCTGTAGTCTGGGCTCGATCGGGATGTGTCTTTCTACAGGCAGAAACGTGGCCGAGCTATGGTGTGGTATGCTGTGTGATTACGGAGGCATGAGAGTTAAAGAGAGACCATTGTTGTTTGGTTTCGAGACTGGCCTACCAGGAATCGTAACAGATTTTTATACGTCAGTAATTGTAAGTTTCTTGTAATTAGTAGAAGTATATTTGATTTCATACAGAGTATTAGATAATTCGTGAATAAGCTGGCATTCGTCAAGTGTATATTACATTGGTTGTATTTGGTTTCGTGTTAGTGCTTGCTGCCACATCCGACAAGTTTGGACTTGTCTAGCAAGTTGCTTATACTTATAATCTGTGGACATAGATGGTGTTACTAGTGTGTGTAATGGTGAATGCCAGTTCAGTGACCTTTAGTGGCAAGCCAGTTTCAATGCATTGGTGAAGTATCGGTGATTGTATTTCTACTGCAGACTTTTTGTTTATTTTCCAATTTCCAGACGTGTTAATTAATAAATGTAAGCAGATAGTTGATTATTTATGTGGAGTGTTTTCTTTTGTATCACTTCACCCAAGAGGCAATCGACCCTATCATACTTTCGACGGCAGGGTGAAACTGAATTGTTTAAGTATTGTTTACTTATTATTTATACCAACTATTCAAAGTAGACAGAGGCCTACCATTGCAACATATAGAATGTACATAGAGAGTTATATGGCATTAACACTGATAGTCATTGTCCAGTAATAATCGGAAAATCACAGTTAAGTTTTGAGCGCTAAGCATTTCAAATTTTCAATCGCTTCTCCTGCAAAATGTATTCCAAATGACATCCATCATTCTTGCAGTGGACTCTTCATTTCTGAAGAGAGATTTTAACAAAAAAAAGCCGACCTGAATAAGGGTTCGAATAGATCGGCCTACTAATCAATTCATAAAGAATAATCATTAAAATCAATTGTGTGACAATTTGAAAGGAAAAAGAAAACATTAAGATAAATGATACGAAAACATAGGAAATCATTTACAATCAAAAGTTTCTTGGGTACAAGTGATTACTAATTATAGCTAAGGGTGATTTTAAGGGGACACTATGGTGAAATAATGGTGAAAAATTAAGAAAATCGATTAAAAAATTTATTGTGGCTCTCTATTTAGATCGAGCTCAAAAAGCTAATTAATTTATGTTCCCATGACTATTTTCAAGCTTTTGAGCTAATATAAATTAAAAATTGTGGAAATTGTGATGCAAGGAGCCTTTTTAGTGACGTCAATATAAAATACATTAAAAAATATAATTTCAAAATTATTAGCCCTAATGGAACAAAATTTTGTACAGATGATAGTATTGTAGGTATGTTTATGTAGTTTCAAATTCATAAATTTTGGATGAAAATTGTGGAAGTTTTGAAACTCACAGAAGTGTCCCCTTAACACATAAGATCCTATGCCATCAATCGTTGCATCAGAAATTTTAAATTGTTTAGTTGATTTAAGGTTTCTAGTGGGATCGTGCCACGGGCACCGAACATGAGCCCAAAAACTGTCCAATGTGTGATGTGGTATTGTGCTCCAAGATGCTGACAACAAGGCTCATATATGACTTGTTTTTCACGACACACCTCTTGTGGCTGTTGCTCGTGAATCTCGAAACGGATTGTGGGATCAAGAATGACACTCTTATCCTTCTGCCGATCAATGATGATGATATCAGCACGCCTAGTAGAGCCATCAGAAGAGACGCAACCAACCTCCTTATGAACCTCATAGGAAGCATTCTGACGGATTGAAGCTGCGATGAGAGAACGAACAGTATTATGTCTGTTGATTCGGAGGAATGCTCCATGATAGCAGAAACCCAAGATGTGAGGAACCGTTTCTTGCTCGTCGCATCTTCTGCAACGGGTTGAGTCAAGAGTTCTACCAAGGGGAGTACGTACAGGTTTTGTTTTACAGTTCATCTTAATGGCTTGCGTCCACTGACTGCTCGAAAGTCCCTTTTTGGTTGAGATCCACGAATTACCTTTCTTCTAGTGAGAATAAAAGACAACTCCCAGACTTTTACTTTTCAATTTGCTCCATTGATGAAAAGATTCTTCACGCAATGCTTTTCTTAGTTTTTGAGAAGGAATACGTTCAGAGCAATCCAAGGTAGTTGGTAATTTTTTGATGCATTGTTTCGTTTGGAAGATTCCGAATGGCTGCTACATGAGGGTTGTCAACGTGTAAAAGTCTTTGACAAATATTTAAATGCTGAAAGTACGCTTCCCACTGGGCTTTAAAGACTCCTAAACCTCGTAATCTCCTTGGTGCATACAACATAGCATCCGGGGTGTCAAGCTGTTCGGATAATATCTGGAAACTTGGTGCTTTATATTTAAGATTCAGTGAATATTTTGATTGAGGATTACCTGGTTTTCTTCTTGGATTGTAACAAAATATCGAAAAACATTCGATTATCATTCATGCCTGGAAAGAAAACATTTATCTTGTCTAAATTATAACACTGAAAGCAGCTTGCAGAATTTGAAAAATCTTCTCAGTTTAATCACTGTGCAGTAAAATATACAGACGTCTTTGCTGTAGAGGAATAACTTAGCAGACTCCGTTGGTCTGCGCATGCGTCAATGTTAAAGAGTAACACATTATACCATTCACCTCCTCCTTTCTAATTGTCAGCCAATAATGGAAGAAGGCGTTACTTACGTAAGCTTTCAATGAAGCATAATATTTTCGCATTTTTTATATTTAATAATAACTCAAAATATAGTAGTCACATTCTAATAAGGAAAACATTATGTTGAAGAGTATTGTTTGCAGATTTTTTAAGATGTTTGAGTCACTGCTATATAACAAATGTAAGACTTCTTCATTGAGATTCGTTTTATACTACTGTAGTATGGGAAAATATCTATTTGAAGTAGAAAATCGATCAGCGATAAACTTTTTTGTTTCTTGAAGAGATATGTGGGTAGTTGCAGTGTATGAAATCATCTAAATAGATTGTAATTTATGTTGAAAGAACCCTATGTTAATAGAATGAGTCAACAAGATATTATAAAATCTTGTTAAGTTTATGTCTGATAGCTCGTGGTCCGTCAAGTAGCGCGTATGGGCTATTCCATCTCAAATCGACCGAAATATACAGAAAATTGACCTTGCAATTTTGAAATACAATGAAACTTTTTCTGTCCGTTGACAGCTGTGATACAATGCTTTGTACAGTGTTTAAATTAAAAATATTTTAATTTATCGCATTTTCATAAAATTAGCAACTTTAAACTGTTGTGGCTCCGAAACCCTTTCACCCAATGATAAAAATCATGGTTTATTTTAAAATATTTTTAAAATATATGGTTAGATTCCGCATTGGAAGTACAAATAAACACATATTTTTTACTGGTGCACCGTTGATAAGAAAGTATTTAAAATATCAAATAAAGAAAATAAATAGTGCGCGCGTGAAGTAACCAGCTGACTGTGAGGCGGGAGTTAGCCGAGACAACCAAGGCCAGGAGACATAAACACGTGATGTTTCGTCTAGTAGCGCATAGGCATAGCTGGGCTAGCTGTATCACAAGTTTACATAAACACAGGAGTAAAATGACACCCAACGCTCGCTTATCTTCAGCTCTCGGCCAGTGTGTGTGATACTGCGCCGTTCAAGTCTAGACATGTGAAAATAATTTATTTAATACCCTCAAAACTTATTGCCGAGTCACTAAGCAAACAATGCCGAATCCATCTTAATAATGCAAGGTTTTTTCTCAATATTTTTTACATTTTTATAAATGGGCAAAAAGCCTAAAAGTAAGTAAAATCAGATTATCTGTCTCTCTGTACATAATAAAAATAAGTATTGCTTCTTATCATAACCTACCAAATGTCAGCTTCAAAATGAGCTCCCGTTCAATGCTCTGCAGTAAATGATTCCAGAGTTCTGAGCGCTGAAAGAGGCTTGTTTTTATAAAATACGCTAAATTTGTCGCTCAATACTACGAAAACCGTTTGACTTTCGATAGTATATTTTTGAAAATGCACTCTTCTCAACACCTTGTATAAATAGGGAAAAAATTAGAGTATAAAAAATGCGAGGTTTTTTACTGATCGATTTCATATGGAATAGCCCGTACATATATATTATTTATCTTCAAAATCCAACCATCCTTTAAAAATAAGCATTTATTGTTTTGATTGATTTCATTTACTTAAAGGGACAGACTGAAATGTTTAGTCAGTTGTCTCCAGTCTTTTCAATTGAATTTTTGTAACAGAAATTTGGTCCCCACTTAACGTAAAGGAACGATTGTGTTGCACGTTAAAAATAACAAAGAACAATATTTTATCATATTGCCAAAATTCGCTAAACGTTTGTAGTTACTCGTTTTCTTGTGTTAGTCTATACGAGTTGTATATTGATAAAAAAAAATTCACTTATTTGATGTGCTTTTATTTTCATTTCTAATTTTTACTGAATACGCACGTTTTGTTTACGTAATGTCTGTTAGACCTTAATACTTCCTATGTCAATATTAGCTCTATGTTTGCATGGTATTTGTTCTCTACAGTACAGAGCTTGAATCGCTATGCCTCGGAGAACTCTTTTCGCCCTATAAAATGTTGAGAATCCAGATGTTCATTTCATTCTGTGAATTTCGCATTTCAAAAAATTACAGTAAAACTTGACTTTAAAGAGATATTGAAAATCTCTAAATGGTAAAACTATCAAGATGCTGTCAGTTATCGCTGTCGAAGGTTTAAGAAACATAAAATTGTCCTTTTTCTGAACAAGAGGAATAAATATTACTAATAATACCTTTGCCAAGATCATTGTTCCTGTCGAAGATTTAAGGTAAACAAAATGTCCTTTTTCTGAACAAGAGGGATAATTTACTAATAATATCTTCGCCAAGATCTTTGTCTCTGTTGGGCCTATGTTGGGCCTCATTTTCGGACACTCGGGAAAAACAAACAGTATTTTTCCTCAACTTCTGAGCCCTAATAATGAGACTATGAACTCACCATCTCCATTTATGCATAAAATGAAGTGCATATTTCTTTACTATATATATTGAAAACACTCCACTCAACAATTTTGCAGTGCTTGGGAAAAGTGGCAGAAGTCAGTTTCCACAAACATTTTTTGATAGTTTATTGACAACTTACGGAACATCTGCTCGCTTGGGAAAAGAGACATAAGTATTTCTCTCATTACAATAATTCATACAGAAGAAAATTAAATCGACATAAACCAGTACGAAGGCAATTTGTTTTCCTTCTCCTGTAAAATTAACATTTTTGACTTGTGCCACTTTTCCCAAGCACCACAGAATTATACTATTCATTGTACAGTAACGAAGAATGACAGAGTTGTTAATCTAATTTTTTCAGCAGTTCCTTCACAACTCGTACAGAATAGACTATAAAAATCACTTCCAGAGCATATGAAGAATTGACATAATTAACTAGAGGTACTTAATGACAAAAATAAATATAAAATTTTGTTCAGGGAATGTGTCTGTAAGTCAAGAGTAATGTAATGCCAATTCTTTTAATAATTCCGATTTATTGTCGGCCTGAGTTTGTTCTGAACGCTTTGTCCGTTCTCAGTTATTGATTTGACATGCATTTATTTCTAAACAACACTTCCCAAGCGCACTCGTAGCACTTGTGTTATAATTATTTCGACCCTACACGCAGTTCGTACCAGAATAACAGTGCGGTGCACTTCTGAATTCCTGTTGAAATTGTTATTAGTTCTTCATTAGTGTTAATCAGTGGTAATTGTGTACTTCAATTTAATCGTCATTCAAGTGTACTAGTGCTGTTTGTGTTCAATTCTAGTTTAATATTACGTCAAACAACATTCACAGCGATTAACAGAATACACCATATACGATATTTTAATTTTCTTCTGCTGAATTTTTGTCATATACTGAAGTAAAAGTATTGAAACAGACTGATTTTCTACAGAATTATTAAAAGAAATGTTCTATAAAATAATTATTTAAAAGTTTATTACTGCAAAACTAGGAACTTCCATGATTCCATTCTCAGTTCTGTCTTACAATATGATAGGCTGTCCAGAAAGTAAGTTTCCCTGAGACCGTTTACAGAAAGAAAACAATCTTATGGAAAGATTTATTGGAACAGATACAGCAATTGTTGAGCTATTTTTCAACATATTTCACACCGGAATTGAGACTTTTGTCATACCATGGGATCAAATTTTTGAATCTATGTGTCGTATAAGTCTACCTACTGGGGCCGGAACCAGTGTATGACATTCGTCTGCACCTCTTTGTCAGTGTGAAAATGCTACCGGTGTTTTCTTTCTGCACGATAACACTCGGCCATATACGGCTCGGCGCTTAACAGATCTGCAGGAGTTTCACTGGGAGGTGTTTCAACACCCACCTTACAGTCCGGATCGCGCTCCCAGCGATTATGCTACCATTTTTCTTGCACCGTAAGAAGTTCCTGTGTGGTCACCAGAAAGGTGCAGACAGCTGTCACACACTCGTTGCGAGGCAAAAGTCGATCCCACAGTATGACAAATGTGTGAATTCCGTTGGGGAATATTTTTAGTAAAATAGCTGAACAATTGCTGCATCTGTACCAATAAATATTTGAATGAAATTCTGCTTTCTTTCTCTAAACGACCGCAGGGAACCTTACTTTCTGGACGAGCTTTGTAATAATACAATGACAAAAGTTGGAACGGAGAAGACTCTAGGAAGGTAAAGTCTTAGAAAATAGTAATTGCGTTACAAGAATGGTATGTTGAAGTTTTCATGTTCGTGGAAAAGTTTGAAAAATTGAAACGTAGTTGAGCTTTGTTAATTTCCGAGAATTGAAAGAAAACATGCCGCTCGTGTATCGTACATTATTTTGTGCGAAGATCGTTTATCACATACCTGAAAGATGAATTTCAAATTAGTTGCAATGAAATCTCCATCTTGGTTTCTGTTCAATGACGGCAATTTTGGAAAACAAAAATATCTATATTCAACATTGTTGCTTTAAAATGTCTTCTGTGTTTACTATACTCCAGCAGGCCGTGATATACGTCTGTCTTTTTTTCCCCCCAGTCTATAAATGCGAATTTAAAACAAACGGTAAGGTTATGTAATGATTTATTTTTCATTTTAATATTTTAACAATATTATTTATATAACATATTGCAGTAATAACATCGGCACCTGGAATCTTGTTGATTTTTTTCACGGCTTCTTTAATGTTACTTGCATCAAGAATGCAATAACTTTTGTAGAGTAGTAGAGTTTACTTAATTTTTGCAAATATTTAAAAACAATAATTAACAGTGCAATTTAGGTGAAATTGCAGTGATAAGTTTCCAATTTATAATTATTACTATGTTAAACGTCTCTAAAAATAATATGTTAAAAGCCTAAAGCAGTAAAATGAATATGGCGCTTAAGCGGTAAGAAGAGGAAAATTGTTATGTGTGTTACATTGGGAATACTGAATGTGGTATTTCACACTTAACGCATATTGGTTTTGTGCGGAAAGCAAGCAAATACGCACGATCTCGCACAAAAGTTTTTTCGCACTTTATAAATCCCAGAAATGAGGCAGTATGCATTATCAGACATACGACGAAACAAAACTAATTTTATTACCTCAACTATTCCTGCTCTTGTGAACCAGATCGCTTGTCCTCTGATCATAAGCACTGCCTCATTTCTGGGACTTACAAAGGATCTGTGCGACAAAATGTTTTCCAAGACTGTACAAGACTACATTGTTACTCTTTCCTTTAGAGATGCATCCTGATAGTGCTGTATTTTCAAAATTGTCTCATAATAATTTCTTTCTATTATCTAACATTATTTGAAATATATCAACATTCTATGTATTTTAGCTTAATTCTGCTACATAGTTTGTATTTCAGTGTTTAATTAATAGTTCATAGTATTTTCTTGTTTAATTCGTAAATAACACTTATATACATGTAGCTCTTATCTAAATAAAATTGTTGAATTTCTTGTAAGTTCATTCATACGTATGTATACTTTTTGCTGGTTGAGTGGAAGAGAAGCCTTAGTTTAAAACAGAAGATTTCATAGCCTCAAATACTAATAAGGTTATAAGAAAAATGTTAAGATTTCACTCAAAAACAATCAAATAACCTTAACAAAACTTTTAACTACTTTAACTAAGAAATATTTACTAATATTCATTGTATAACCGCGCATGCTGGCACAAATTTTACCAATAATAAATCAAAATTACCAAATCAAACTCCCATAAATTTATAAAACTTATTACAGCGAACAAATAATAAATCAAATAATCATTAAGAAAAAATAAATAAATCACGTAAAAATTGACATATAAAATAATTTAAAAGCAAATAAATAAGCAAGAATAAAACTCATTATAACAAATTATAAACCAAAAATTGGACTTAAATAAAAAACTAAAGATTATATGCAATCAAAAAAAAAAGTAAAACCCGAATTTCTCCATACATTTTAACCAACTCACAACGTATTTTCAACACAACTCTATTCATCAACTCTTAACTCTTAAAATAAACATTAAAAATTACGGGACAAGAAAAAAAACTGAAGCATTAGCCATGAAGTGTAATAAAATTATCTCTTCTCTTTAATAGTAACAGTATAACTACAGATCTCTTTTTTTCTATATTATAAAATGAGATCTGTAGTTATACTCTTACTATTATTTTATATGTAAGGATTTAATATTATTAACAACAATAATTGCGTACCATCTATTAGTGTATATATATATGGACCTATATTAAATAATCAATTATTAATAAATAGATTTAACATAAATATATTTTTATATAAGTAATATATATTCTAATAATTTAGATTTATATTAATATAAATCATATATATACCTTAACTCTGCCAGCTAAAATAAATCTTTATTATTATTATTATTATTATTATTATTATTATTATTATTATTATTATTACAATTATCTTTGCCAAAACTCCTCAGGACCGATGGAACAGTTTTGTGAGTCATAAGCGTGTTTTCCACACATCTTACTGATCGGAAATGCATAATATTGAATGTGCGAAATCCCAAAAATGATAAAAAATAGACAGACTTTCTCTGGGTGCTAGTCCATGAAAATTACTTCTTCAGTGCAATAATATCGGCTAGCGCCTTGGAAGGCTATCAGAAGTGTGGTCACTCTCAGTCAACTGGGCTCTAACCCGGCACTTACATCAATTCCATCCTTACCAATTCGGAATTAGGACTGTGATTTTTGTGAACTCAGTTTACTTCACACCAAAGTCGAGGCATGGTTAGTAGAACCGAAGGCTTGTAATGAACTCTTCAATATTGATTGAGCAGATTATTATTGACTTGGAGGGCATGTACGATATGTCCATGGCTAATTAATCATTAGAGCTTAATACATACTTGTAAACAAGTTTAGAAATATTGTACTGCAACTACTTATACATTGTACCGCAGCTGTTCATAAAACGTTACGAAAATAATACTGTTACGAGTCTACATCTACCAGTTGCTCTTTTTCCTTACTTGATTATTTAACGACGCTGTATCAACTACGAAGTTCTTTAGCGTCAATAGGATTGATATTATAGGTAGTATAGGTAATATAGTATACGCCAGTTTCAGTCAGATGCGTTTCCAATTCACTGTGAGCTAAAGCAAGGAGATGCACTATCACCTTTACTTTTTAACTTTGCTCTAGAGTATGCCATTAGGAAAGTTCAGGATAACAGGCAGGGTTTGGAATTGAACGGGTTACATCAGCTGCTTGTCTATGCGGATGACGTGAATATGTTAGGAGAAAATCCACAAACGATTAGGGAAAACATGGGAATTTTACTTGAAGTAAGTAAAGATAAAGGTTTGGAAGTAAATCCCGAAAAGACAAAGCATGTGATTATGTCTCGTGATGAGAATATTGTACGAAATGGATATATAAAAATTGGAAATTTATCCTTTGAAGAGGTGGAAAAATTCAAATACCTGGGAGCAACAGTAACAAATATAAATGATATTCGGGAGAAAATTAAACACAGAATAAATATGGGAAATGCCTGTTATTATTCGGTTGAGAAGCTTTTATCATCCAGTCTGCTGTCAAAAAATCTGAACGTTAGAATTTATAAAACAGTTATATTACCGGTTGTTCTTTATGGTTGTGAAACTTGGACTCTCACTTTGAAAGAGGAACATAGGTTAAGGGTGTTTGAGAATAAGATGCTTAGTAAAACATTTGAGACTAAGAGGGATGAAGTTACAGGAGAATGGAGAAAGTTACACAACGTAGAACTGCACGCATTGTATTCTTCACCTGACATAATTAGGAACATTAAATCCAGATGTTTGAGATGGGCAGGGCATATAGCACATATGGGCGAATCCAGAAGTGAATATAGAGTGTTAGTTGGGAGGCCGGAAGGAAAAATACCTTTGGGAAGGCCGAGACGTACCTGGGAAGTTGATACTAAAATGGATTTGAGGGAGGTGGGATATGTTGGTAGAGACTGGATTAATCGTGCTCAGGATAGGGACCAATGGCGGGCTTATGTGAGGGCGGCAATGAACCTCCGGGTTCCTTAAAAGCCAGTGAGTAAGTAAGGATTGTTGATAGCGAGATGATATTTGGCGAGATGGTGCCGAAAATTCGCTATAGATCACCTGACATTCTCCTTGCAATTGGGAACACCTCAAAAAAATCCAACCAGGTAATCAGCCCAAGGTGGAATCGAACCCACGCCTGAGCGCAATTTCGGATCGGCAGACACACGCCTTAGCCGACTGAGCTACGCCGGTGGTTCAGTTATTTTTAGCACTATGTCGAATGAAGTCTTGAACTCAACATCTTAATTTTTGGTGAAATTTCTGAATGTGGTTTACCTATCATAAATGAACTACATGTACAACCTGCCTCAAAATGACCTATACAACTGATGCCTAAAGTGCGGAACATTAGCTGGGAATCACCCTGTGTTACTACAGTTTATAAAGATATGAAGGATTCACGGAAATAATATTTTAAATTACTTTTCTTAAATTTTACAGGGGAGCATTTCTTAACTTTAATACACTGATAAGACACCATTGGTTTGCATCTCATTTAATTTAAGTTACCATGTTACAAATTAAATTATGGCTTATTAAACGACGCTCGCAACTGCAGAGGTTATATCAGCGTCGCCGGTGTGCCGGAATTTTGTCCCGCAGGAGTTCTTTCACATGCCACTAAATCTAGTGACATGAGCACACTTAAATGCCATCGACCTGGACCGGGATCGAACCCGCAACCTCGGGTACATAAGGCCAGCGCTATACCAACTCTGCCACTTAGGGCGACACTATGTTACAATCTACAGGCTTATTGGCATTTTCATTTCCTTGAAAGATACTTCACTTCATGAGCTAGCTGATGGGATCAAAAAATAAAATTAAACAACTAGCGACTTACCTTGTTCTTTCCGTGGATCCTTCATATGTAATACAATCTTTCTGGTCTATATTATTACGATTTTCTTATTAAGTTTTCAGACTTAACCTCACATTCTCCGAAAAGCCATGAAAGCCCATACATAGGGTAAGTACTCTCTAATATCACTCTATCGGTTGTACTTGTAAAAATATTCAGTTTATATTTGTCCCCTGGTTTCCTGAGAGCAACTGAGTTTTTCGAGTCATTCTCCACATTTGCCTGTAATATTCGCACCATTAACCCAGCCAGTCTGAACAAACTCTACGCAGTTGCATTATACCTAAATAAAGGAATAACCAACCAGAAATGGTATATAATCTGAAGGATGAATATTTGTAGGTCCGTATTAATTCCAGAAGGACTAATTCACTGCATTTTGTGGAGCTCAGTGGACACATTGAAACAAGATGATGATGATGAGAGAATTTGAACCCTGGCCAGAATTAGGCCTGTCGTTGCGCTCTAATGCTTGACTATTGGGGTTGACGTCCAAACATAAACTTTTAATGTGCATGTATATGTAGCATATTAGGAAAAACAAAGCCCACTTCAACGTGTTGTATGTAGCAAACAGAATTGAATTAGCGCAGACTAGTGGCCATCTAAAGGATTGAATTATTACCCTTCGCTGTTAGTTGCCTCTTGTTTATGTGTTTCATTATATATATATATTTTAAATTTGGGGTACCAAGTTGTAATTTCAGGAATCCATTTTACTGACTTAACCACTTTGGGTCGTCGCTGTATACTTTGATTCAAAAGTTTTGTCTTTATTTATATGTGCGTCGTCCCTGCTGGTCTAGTCGTTATTTTGTTGCCTTTAGAATGAAATTCGCGGTTTCAAAATCCGTTCGAGAACGTTAGACTTCTAAGGATAATAATTTTTTTTAGTATAAATTTCTTCAAAAAGGACATGATGATGATGATGATGATGATGATGATGATGATGATGATGATGGACATTCGTGTCAAAGATTTAAAGGGGAACTGAACAAAAAAAATATTATTTTCTTATGTTTTAGACAACAGGGAGCTGATAACAGCACTGAAAACCCCAAATATCAAATGGGTCTCAATATACGAGCAACATTTGGCAGGTATATGGGTGAAATTGTCACTTCTGTATGTTACAATCGCTGGTGTGAAATCAGGAAGCAGGTTAATCTGCGGTATTACGTCGTCGGCGCGTGACGTGATTTGTGAAATTGTGAACAAGACAAGCAAATTCGGCACTTTATGTTCGGGATTTATAGTGCGTGGCATAAGTCTCTCCGCAGCGAGGGCGATGAGCTAGCACACTCAGTTACGTTGGCTATACGTACGTAGATTGCTATTCAGTTACTACCTGCTCTACGTCAAGGCCCACACCACTGCTTCCTCGCCTTATCTTAGTGCTGCCAACTTACGCGTTCCCACGCGACTCTGAGTTCACTGCGGAGAGACTTTTGCCACGCAGTGTATGTGTGATTTTATTTACAATACTTAATTTTCAGTTATTGGTATTTTTAACTCAAGAGTGTAAGTTCTCAAACTGCATCCACTAGTGAGAGGACAGTAGTATTACAAAAATACACACACACACACACACATACACACACACATATATATATATATATATACTATTACATAAAGGAATGTCCATGTTTCTTTGCTTCATGTGTTATTGAAAACCATAACTTGTGCTCCTCATATGATTTTTCTATAGCTCATAGAGGCCGAGATGACATATTGATTCAAAGAAATATAAAACATATGGACATGTGAACTTACGAAAACAAGCGTATTTTGTCATTCTTTGTTAGTAATGATCAGGGAAAGGATTTATATGTAAATACATATTTACTTATAAAGCTAATATAATTTATATTTTGCATTATCTTTATGTTTCACAATGTGTAGGGTTGAAAAATCCTACTTTTATTTTCCATATTTTTCCATATTTTAGAGTTTAGTACATATTTTCGTTAATTTCCATATATTTTCCATATTTCATATAAAACAGTGCATATTATATTAGGTTTAACAATAAAACAAAACAAAATTCCATTAACTTTTAAAAATACATTTCAACAATAGAGATTTAAACACATGTTCAGTAATCCCTTTAACATCAGAGTTATTTGAAAATTAGCAGTCCTATCAACAATGGGAAAGTAAGTTACAAAACTGTATTAATTTAATTTAAAATTTTTAACAGACTTCAGTTGTGCAGCTCAACAGTTAAATGCCAGTCAGAGTACACATAGGTTCAGTTTTGTAAATCATACTATAAAGACGGTAAATATGCCAAAAGTACGTCATTCAGTCAATTTAAAATCAAAACTAACAAGTTACATTTCAGAATTTAAAGAAGATGGTTTATCAACTGACAATAAAATATTATTTTGTAATTTGTGTCAGTGTGCAGTATCATCTACACAAAAGTTCCTGGTGCAACAACACATTACAACTAGTAAACATCAGGCCAACAAACAACTAAATTCCAAGCAGAGACAATTGTTTTTAACACAACCAACAACATCGAATGTAAGATCTGAGTTTAACATCGACCTGTGCCGTTCTCTCATCTCTGCTGATATTCCTCTCTACAAACTAAAGAATAAGGTCTTCAGGGAATTCCTTGAAAAATATACTCAACATACAATCCCGGATGAGTCAACACTTAGGAAGACGTATGCTCCATCCATCTACGATGAGACAATACAGAAGATAAGAGATGAAATTAAAGATAGTTCAATTTGGGTTTCCATTGATGAGACTCCCGACAAAGAAGGTAGACTTGTTGGTAATGTAGTTATCGGTTTGTTAAGTGAACAATATTCTGAACGAATTCTTTTACATTGTGATGTTCTAGAAAAGTGCAATAACAAAACTATAGTTAAACTGTTCAACGAAGCTATGGGTATCCTGTGGCCAAAGGGTATTATGTACGATAATGTGTTATTCTTTATTAGCGATGCTGCCCCTTATATGGTCAAAGCTGGACAAGCATTATCTGTTGTATATCCTAAATTGACTCATTTTACTTGCGTGGCGCATGCATTTCATCGTGTGGCAGAAGTGGTCAGAGACAATTTCCCTAAAGTAGATTTGTTGATTTCATCAGTGAAAAAAGTATTTCTCAAAGCTCCCAGTAGAGTTAACGTGTTGAAAGAAATGTACCCTGAAATTCCATTGCCACCAAAGCCAATTTTAACTAGATGGGGTACATGGCTAGAAGCAGTTGAATATTATGCCGAACATATAGACTCTATTAACAATGTTCTCCTTGCATTGGACTCTGAAGATGCAGTCTCAATTGATACTGCGAAAACAGTTACCTGTGACATAAGTGTGAAGAATGACTTAGCTCACATTCAGCATACATTTTCATGCATCATAAAAACGCTCAAAAGTCTCCAAAATAGGCACCTTTCACTATCTGAAAGTTTTGAAATTATAAATAGTACTGTGGAACAACTGAATCGTGGTAGAGGTAAAGTTGCAGATGCAGTAAGAGCTAAGGTGGACACTGTACTTTCAAAAAACCCTGGATATGAAGAACTACAAAAGGTTGTTGCTGTGATGAGTGGTGAATCAACAGTGAAGATTAACTTGGACTTATCCCCAGCAGACATTGTGAAATTGAATTATGTACCAGTTACTTCTTGTGACGTCGAACGCTCTTTTAGTCAGTATAAATCTATCCTCAGAGACAATAGAAGAAGATTCACTTTTCAGCACTTGAAAGAAATGTTTGTAACCTATTGTTATGGTAACAGACAATAAAAATTGTGTTTTGTTGAAACTACATTGGAAGATAAGGTACGTCCATTATATTTTTTGTTTAGTTTGATTAAAATGTACCAATATTTAACGTACATAGTCATTTTTTTATAATTTTAAGTCCATATTTAATTCCATATTTTGGTAAAAATCCATATTTAATTCCATATTTTGGTAAAAATAACTACATATATATTTACATATTTCATATATTTTTAGTCCATATAAATCCGATCCCTGGTAATGATGAAACAATGATAGCCAATGCCGAATTAAAGACTGGACATAAAAAGTCTGTAAATGCCAATATCGTTTAAAGTTAGTTTTTTCAGAAAAAGAGTATTTCTCAGGCTCAATCCTATTTACTTACTTACTCACTTACATACTTACTGGCTTTTAAGGAACCCGGAGGTTCATTGCCGCCCTCACATAAGCCCGCCATTGGTCCCTATCCTGAGCAAGGTTAATCCAGTCTCTTATCATCATATCCCACCTCCCTCAAACCCATTTTAATATTATCTTCCCATCTACGTCTCGGCCTCCCCAAAGGTCTTTTTCCCTCCGGCCTCCCAACTAAAACTCTATATGCATTTCTGGATTCGCCCATACGTACTACATGCCCTGCCCATCTCAAACGTCTCAGGCTCAATCCACTAAGAGAATTTATAAGTCCCACTGTAATTTTATTTAGGCCCTAGCTTCTTCCAAAGATGTGCAAAATGTATGATATGGTATTACTAGTCGCACAAGAAAGCTCTATTTTATACGGTTTCTCTCTTTGTCACTTACAGCCTATTACTGCCTTTTTTATATTTTCTTCGTTATAATTGTTTATATAATTACTTTTAGAGCCCAACATCCCATTATCTGTTTGCAGAAAACTAGTTTTAGATGCAAAACATACCACGATGAATATTTTATCGCAGAAAACTGACATGTAACGTGTGATTATATAATATGTGTATGTATGTATGTATTTATTCACACTGTAAATAGGTAAATGCCCGGTGGCAGTGGTAACTAATTACACTATATAATGACAATTAAAAATAAACACATTTAATAATAAATACATTTAATAATAATAATAATAATAATAATAATAATAATAATAATAATAATAATAGTGTAATAAAACTAACAAGGAGCAATGAAGCACAACCGCTTAAAATAAAATTTAAATAAATCTAATTTGTATCTTAACCATAAGTTCGAACTAAAACCCACGGATATGATATGTTCATACATGCACAAAAACCTTTCAGTACTACACTCATTTCGCTATCAACTCACTCACTGCACTGGAATTACGACACATTTCACTGATACTATCCTGATTTCACTAACACTTCAAAAAGATTTCACTGTTCAAATACTTCAAATTCTTTGCTCTACCACTATAAACTATAAAATTTCACTGACACAAACACACTTCACTGACACAACACACTTCACTGGCACAACATTTCAAATAACAAAACATCTATTACGCCATTTAAATAATGTCCATAATATACTACTGTTCATTAGTAAAGTCTTTTAGCCTATTTTTAAATACATTTTTAGTTATTGATTCAGATGTGACACTTTTGGAAAGGGGGAAGGATGAATACAATGGAATTAAGGATAATCACTTCAAAGGTTGGCACCTCTGGAAGGGTCATGGCCATATTTGAAATAAACTGTCTTCTAGGGAACTGGAATAATTAAATGGAAAGCAATAAACGCTGTAAAAACAAAAAGATTTTGCAATATTTGTGACATAAAATATCACACTAACAAACATGTCCTAGCAGAATTCGTGCCCAAATTCATAGCGTTGAAATTATGCGTCTTACCTAATGCATACACTGTTGCCAACATAATTCCACTATATTATCACCACCATAAGTATTGTGTGTGGAAATTTCACGTCAGTTCAGGTACATTAGTTGAAAATAAATTAGATCTATAAAATAATATGACTTTACGACGAAGTGAAGAGAAGCGAATAGAAGCATTTGAAATGTGGATTTGGAAAGGAATATGTGAAGTGGACAGACAACAAGAAATGAAGCTGTGTTGGAACGAGTGGGTGAAGAAAGAACGATGCTGAAACTGATCAGGAAGAGAAAAAGGAATTGGTTGGGTCACTGCCTGAGAAGAAACTCCCTACTGAAGGATACACTGGAAGGAATGGTGGACGGGAGAAGAGTTCGATGTAGAAGAAGATATCAGTTCATAGACGACATTAAAATATATGGATCATATGAGGAAATGAAGAGGAAGGCAGAAAATAGGAGAGATTGAAGAAAGCTGGGTTTACAGTGAAAGACCTGTCCTTGGGCAGAACACTAAATGAATTAATGAAATAATAATATGGTGGTATGGAATGGAATGAAATTTTGAGAAGGAGGCACTAGAACGCAGCACTGGGATATTTTAAGATTTATTGCGCTAATCCTCAAGCTAGATGCATTCCCAAACTCATACCGGCTGACTACACTAAGGTTCGCTGCGTACCCAGGTTTCGAGCGGGCAACCCCAGTCGTCTCTAGGCCAGCCAGCGTTCGGGGAATGCTATGGAATGATGACGAAATGGAGAAATGTTGACGGAATTATGTAGATGCCTAATATGGGAAAACGGGAGAACCCCGAGAAAATCCCAACTGCGACCTTGTCTGCCACTGGGTCTGACCGGGACTCGAACCCTAACCGTCTGCGCGACAGGTTGAAGGTCTGCCCATTCAGCCACCTCAGGGTAAGATATGGTGGCTAGTACGCCGACTTTTGTTTTCCGAATGTGTAATTTTGTTTGGAATATCTGTAACGTTGAAACTGAGGCAATGGCTAGTCCAGAAGTCCCTTCTTTCTAAAGGGAAAGTCTCCCCAATGGGTTTAACGAACTGCGGCAATAAATCTGTTCTCGTGATGCTGGAATTTCTTTCAAGACACAAATGATGCCGAAGCCAGCAAGTTTTACTGAATAATCTAAAAAGAAGGGATAGATTTGGCAGACCTCTGAAAATGCCGGCAGATAAAAAATTCTTTTCGAGACCGAAACAAACCACTTAGGTTTATATTCGAGGACTCACAACCAGAGTGGACCAAGTCCATCTGGATTACTGGGTGTTCATTTCAAAGTGCGTCATGACGTCACTGTTGTGAGTCAGCGATTTGAAGCGAGTTTGAGCTTTTATGTCAGAGAAGTTGCCTACTAATCAAGGCGTTCAATCTGAACTTGAGAACGTGTACGGTATAACTTGAACGTCGTAGCAACAGAAAGTAAGGTCTGTGTGCTACCATAATCTCTTTCGAACTGTGTTTTGCGCGGCCAAGTCGTACGCAGGCTATTTGTTATTAACATTCCACAATACAAATCAAATACTCCGTGTCCATGTTGACCGTCGAAGTTAATGTCAACAAATACGTAAGTAATTATTTATTTATTTATTTATTTATTTAACCTGGTAGAGATAAGGCCGTCCGGCCTTCTCTGCCCCTCTACCAGGAGATTCCAACTACAATATCAACAATAAAATTACAATTAGTATTAAATTTACAATTACAAT
The DNA here is from genome assembly GCF_040183065.1 of Periplaneta americana. Lineage (NCBI taxonomy): Eukaryota > Metazoa > Arthropoda > Insecta > Blattodea > Blattidae > Periplaneta > Periplaneta americana. The sequence continues at coordinate 131,190,573 of NC_091130.1, forward strand.
TACAAATAATATTACAATTAGTATTAAATTTACAATTACAATAAAATCAAAGTACGAAAAGATTACCTGAATAATTAAAGCTAGGTAATTTATCATAGAGAAACAAAGAATATTTTATATTTACTGAATTACAAATTAAATCTAGAATAACAAAATTGTATAGTGGTGAAATTACTGAATATTGAAATATTTTGTGATAGATTAAAGAAACTATTTACAAGTAATCAATTACTGACCAAGTGCCTAGTAGGTTTTCGTTTGAATTCAATTTTATTTCGACAGTCCCTGATGCTAGCAGGTAGCATCGTCTTAACCCTCTCCACATATCCCGACAGTAAGGAAAAACTCACCTCAGTACGTGTTTCCAAACAGTTCACATTCCTGCCACTACAGGTGTTACCGTACGTATCGGTAAGTACTCTTCAGAATGAACGCCGTACTTGCTAGGCAACTTCTCTGGCACATACGTAATACGCCTCTGTGGAAGTGTAGGAACATTGAATTCTCTAGGCTCAACGACTAGCCACGTGACGGTATACAGCGAGCCATGACACACTTTGAACTGAACACCCAGTAGTTCTGAGATATTGAGTCTTAAAGTTCCTGGCTCATGCTTAGCAACCTTCACCTTCCATAGGAAATGCTGCCCTCTGTGGAGTAACAAATGAGTTATGGACTTTGTTTGTTACGGCAATGAATAAATCTAAGTTTTCTTCATCCGAGTTTGTATTAATCCACAAACTGATCACTGGTAGTAGCCTAGTAGTAGTAGTATTTATTTATTTAACCTGGTAGAGATAAGGCCGTCAGGCCTTCTCTTCCCCTCTACCAGGGGATTACAACTATAATATGAACAATAAAATTACAATTAATATTAAATGTACAATTAAAATTACAATAAAAATTAAAGTACGACAAGATTACCTCATTAATGAAAGCTAGACATTTTATCATAGAAGTTAAGAACAAAGAATATTTTTGTATTTACTGAATTATAAATTAAACCTACAGTAACAAAATTCTATAGTGATGAAATTACCGGATATTGAAATATTTTGTGATAGATTAAGAGAACTATTTACAAGAAACCAGTCTGAACGAGTTTCAATTACTGACCAAGTGCCAAGTAAGTTTGCGTTTGAATTCAATTTTATTTCGACAGTCCCGATGCTAGCAGGTAACGAATTCCAAAGTCTTGGCAGGGCTATTGTGAAAGAGGATGAGTATGAGGAGGTGCGATGGGATGGTATTGTTAGTATGGTTTCATGGCGAGAGCGTGTGTTCAGATTATGGTGGGAAGAAAGGTAAGTGAAGCGAGACAACAGGTACGAAGGAATAGAAGAGTTCAAGATTTCGAAGAGAAGGAGAAGTGAATGTAAATTTCTTTCCTTATCTAGTTTAAGCCAACCTATTGTTTCCAGGGATGTGGTAATATGATCATATTTACGAACATTGCTTACAAAACGTACACACAAATTATGAGCACGTTGAAGTTTCGTTTTGTTGTCGCTGGAGAGGTCAGTCAGTAAAATGTCAACATAGTCAAAATAGGGAAATACAAGCGTCTGCACAAGGGACTTTTTTAAGCAAGAGGGAAGATGAAGATTTATCGTTTTTAGCACATGGATAATAGAATAAACTTTTCTACAGGTTTCTGGTGGAGTTGGTCCACTCTGGTTGTGAGCCCCTCATTTGTTAAGTAGCCTACAACGATGTTGAAGATGCAATTTTGGACGCAATTTCAGATTCAGACTCACCAATGTTGCGTTGTTATATCACATGTGGGATTGTTTTTGTACTCGCATTACAAAAGTCACCAATTACGTACATTTGAATTAAGTACATTTGCAATAGCATGGAACGTTATTTAAATGAAAAAATATTTTCCTCTAACTCGCGTCGACGAAATGCTTGCCACACTACCGCGTAATTAAATTTAAATTGCACGTGGTGTCAGGGAACACAACCCCGCGGCTGAATTTTCCACTTACCCTGGCGCATGCAGTCTACAAGTATTAAATCCTCGTTGAAAAGTTAACGCAAACACTATAAAAACTATTTTGCTTGAGTGTTTACATCGGGGATGTGACCGGCAGCTGGATTTTTAGAGATATGGCCAAGTCTTGGTCCTCGTAAAGCGTTTAGTATCGCCTGTATTACACATATTCTCAGTGGTTGCTGGATATTACATACCTAGAGTGACCATATAATCTTCTTCAAAAGAGGACACTTCGGCATTACTGTATAGGCCTTACAGCTAATACGTCGCTAACTGAACACTTCTACATTTACAAGTCTATTACTAACTGGTTAATATATTCTACAGAGTGTAACAAAAGTTTCTGGTACAGTTTGTTAAAATTATTCTCTTGTTTAGTTCCCATTTTCCCAGGAATTATGACCAAATTTTATGATGCAGGAGTTGGTACTACTTGATTGTGGTGTGATCCAATTCTTTATTAATAATTTGGCGGGAAATGTCGCATTGTTGAAGACAGGTGTTCAATATATTAACAGTGTGAGTTAATTTGTAGTAAAATTAGGCAGTGTAAATTACGAGGTCATAAATTTTCCCTGTGATTTGTGATTTTCATTCTGGTCAGTATTGTTTTATATTTTTTAATCAATAAATTATCGTGCAGTATGATTGAAATTAAGTGTCATCTTCTTTCAATATTAATTATTCGTAACACAAAAATGTAACAAAAGTTTCTGGTACGTACCAGGAATTATTGTTACGTCTTTATTTTTCTATACTTTCCGGATAACAAACCAGTTAAATGTAATTTTTAATGCGTAATTTTAATAAACGATACTGACACTTATTTTTAATCACTCAGGTCACCATGGCACCAACAAAACATGAGCATGCTCGGTCACAGGTTCAAGCCTTGGTCAAGACTGGAAAATCAGTACGTGATATTGCCAGGTTGTCGAAAATGTCACCAACAGTTTTAAAATGGAAGAATCAAACGGATGGTTCTGTTTCTGATGCTAAACGATCAGGCCGACCAAGCAAAGTGTCACCTCAAACAAAAAGAAAAATAAGGGAGTGGGTGAAGGACAAGGTTGGTGTAGGAACTCGGGCTGTGGCTAAAAGGCTGAATTTTTCGGAGTGTTACCGCTCTATAAACAAAAACATTTCACACATGACAATCAGTAGGCATTGTCGTAGTCAGGACTGGGGTCGGAGGACTTAAGTACCAAGAATCAAGCCAATGCTGAGTGAAAAGAACATATCCGATCGAATTAAATTTTGTGAAAGGTTGCTGCAAGAAGGATACACAGAGGATGCACCTGCTGCCAGAATTCTAAGGGCTCATATTCTGTTCACGGATGAGTCACTTGTGGAACTTCACTGTATTCCGAATCGTCAAAATGCCAGAATTCGAACAGCGGATCCATCCTCTATAAAGCCTACGCAAGTACCCAAATTTGGAGTTAAGATTATGGTGGCCGGAGGAATGTCACGTTATTGAAAGACACAACTTGTTATAGTGAATAAGAAGAAAACTGTGAATGGCGAATATTACTGTACATACATTCTCCCAGCATACTCTAAAGTTCTAAGGGATACCACTAAATTTCCAAAACAACATATTGCGTTCCTCATGCAAGATGGAGCCAGAGCCCACACAGCTAAGAGTACACTGCACACAATAAAGAATTCTGGCATCAAAGTCTGGACAGACTGGCCTGGAAATTCTCCAGATTTAAATCCCATAAAGCACCTGTGGAGCAGATTACAAGAAAGTGTGTTTCGAACACCCAGACCAAGAAATCGCAATGAGTTGATTGCCCGAGTGTTGGAAGAGTGGGAGTCCATTACTCAGGAAGACATTTTCAGACTCACAGATAGTTTTGGTAGACGTGTGTTGCAGTGTCTTGAAAAAAAGGATGTAATACCGACTACTGAAGAACGGTAATGAAAGGACTGTTCACTAAGCTATAAAGTGGCGTTATTTTGTGATATTTACCACAAAAAATTAAGAAATAAAGTAAAATTTTCACTGTACCAGACACTTTTGTTGCACTCTGTATAATGCAAAGTACCTACTGGTGGCTGATGAGATGATCTGCGTGCTCAAATTATTTTTTTAATGCTTCGATATTAGAAAATCCGTTGTTAGTGGGTTTTATTATATTCAGGCTTACCTTACATTACCTGATTAAATATTTTCAAACATTGTGTATAAACATCTCGTTAAATATCAACATTACCACTGATTAACTTTATAAATCTTCACTGTGTTAAGGGTATATGTACAGTTTCCCTGGAAAAGGATGAGACGATTGAATATTCCTAAGTCTCAGATGTAAGACACTGCGCATGATCGGAGACCAGAGCACCGATACACAAGATAACGAATATTGAGTTACTTAAATTCAGGCTATTTGGTTTGTTACTAGCATCGTTCCGAAATTCAATTAAAAAACTGCAAAAAATATGATAATATTACGTAAATAAAAGATAAATATATACATAAATCGTGTAGTTAAATCGACAATGGACCTTCATGACTAGATCGACACTCCGCACAGAAAGAAACTTTCATGTCGTTTCCATAGCTCAGACGGTAAGACTTCTGCGTGTTGCGTAGAAGAGTGCGAGTTCGATTCTTAGTCTACACAACAATTTTTTTTGTCTAAATAACGTTGAAATAGCTAAGTCACGTTGAAATATAGTTTTACAAAGTCCTGAGATTAAGTGTTAATGATCGCAAACAATACAAAATTACAAGTTATAATATTATAAACGTTAATCTAATGAATGCATTTATACACACACATATATACAATGTAAATGCATATATATTAAAAACTAACAATTAAAATGAAATTTAAAAAATTTATAAAAATAGACAAACTTTTACAAAGGTTTAGAGTCCTTAGGCTATGTCATTTGTTGAGTAATTATTACAATAATTTATTAATAGCTTTCCCATATGTGTAAGAAATGCACTCGCAAAAAACAATTTTTGTTAAAAGTATGGCTTTGGATTATTTCATTCTCACCCCTGCAGTTAATTTTAACTATTTTATCTACGTGTTTGCGTTCAATTTTATTCATGTTATGATTGAATGTATAAGCACTGTTGCAGTTATTGACTAATTACATATATTAATAATAATTATTAAATACATCTGTTAAGTAACCAATTGCAGTATCTTTTGCAAAATCTTGAATGTTTAAGTTGTCAATAATATTTCTGTACTATATACTATAATACGTTAAAAGAATTTGCAATAGATTTGGGATCCTCTACTTTATAATCATTGGTTTTAATGAAAAAATATTTTCTTTCTTAGGATATCTACAAGTTTAAATGTAATAATATTACGAATAGGTTTAATTGCATTATCTGAATTTTGTACTTTTCTACTCAAATATATTCTATTTCCCTCTTTCATAATTTTTGATAAATTACACTGTACTTCTTGCAGTATTTAAGAACATGAAGATCATTACATTGCAACTCATTACATATAGATTCTTCTTTTTAATACATGAGATTTTGAAGTCCCTGCGTTATCTACATGTTTTAACTTTTGAATTTTTTCACAACATTGAATGGAGAACATCCACTGAAGTGATTATGAAATTAAGTGAAAAATTCAATATATTTACTCTTAATATCAGTAGTACCAGTATCATATATGTTTTTCCAAGATTCATTTTGTAGACATAAATGTAAATAATCACTAGATACAGCAATTACGACCCTTTCTTAGTTTTTAAATTAATATTTTGAAATTGTTCAGTGACATTGGAAACACATAGGATTTGTTTATCATGGTCAGACAAGCCATTGATTATAGGTTCTGTCGAATAGGAATTCAGTCTAATTCTGTGTACAAAACGTTTATCAATGGCTGCATTACTTCAGCTTGTATGCTATGGGAAAATGACCCTACGAATAAGGTTTCCAGTTTCAAGGAGTGAATTTAATTTACTTTTACGGAAAAGTTCCGAGAGATAATCTATGTTTATGTCACTACAGATCACAAATTCCATATGAGATTTCTAAAGTCTTTTCTTTACAAATTCAATGTTGGCTATAAATATTAATAAATAATGTAAGAAATATGAATGATTGTAGTTATAAGTCTGATTTACATTATAAAAAGCAAGAAGTTACATTCCTCGGCAAAATTCGAACTTTCGATGTTTGGTTTTGTCGTCCAACGCACAACCACGGACCTATTCAATGCTTATGTTAATAACATACAATTTAGCTGTAGCAATGTGGTGTCATAACTTGGGGTTTGTTTATTTAATGTAATTAGATTTAATTTGATTAGTTTCGCAACAATTGGACTTCCTGTTATATCCTGTTATTTAGATATTTAATTTAGGGTTGATTTATTAACTCTTACTATGCAAGATGCCTCTTATTTCAATAATTCTATATCATGTTAAATAGTCATTGTCTACACTAAAGTATTATCGTCATCTCTCATTTCTCATCGTAATGGCGAACCGACGTGACATGAGACAGCGAGTTATAGCTCTAGTTGAGGCTGGATATGGGGCTAGATCTGTTGGCCGTTTGGTCGGTGTTCCTGGAAGTACATCCGCGAGATGGGTTCATCGTTACCAAAATTTTGGGGAGGTCGAAAATCGCCCTATTCCTGGGCGTCCGCGGATTTCTTCATTGGAAGAGGATGCTCTTTTATTCGAGACAGTTCGACAGGACCCCTTTCTGACTGCTAACGAAATAAGAGCAGCATCTAACTTTCCCGGCTCTTCACAGACTGTGATCAGCAGGTTGAGGAACCGCGGTATTAGGAGCCGGAGGGCTGCGCAAATGGAAATATTGGGGGAAGCACAAGCTGTCGACCGTCTTGCCTTCGCTACCAATCGAGTGGATTTCGATTGGAGAAATGTAATTTTCTCCGACGAAACAACCATCTCGAGTGATTACGAAGGTCCTGTCCGTGTCTATCGTGAGGATGGTCTCCGACATGATCAGCGCTATGTGCACCGACGTGAAAGATCGGGGCGCTTTAGCATATCGTGTTAGGGGTGGATGTCTTACGATGGACCTGGCGTTATAGAACGCATCGATGGCCGGTTTAATGCGGAAACTTACGAGCACATTCTGGAAAATATATTCCTTCCCTCCGCCCGAGAACGTTTTCCCGAAGGAACATTGCTGTTCCAGCAGGATAACCATCCCATGCACTATGCTGCAAGCATTCAAAGATGGTTTCAAAGGAGACCCGAGACCCGAAGTCACCTGATTTGAATGTCATCGAAAATTTATGGGCGGAATTGAAAAAGAGAAGGATAGCCACCTATGCCCACCGACGCCCTCGAAATCGAGACGAATTGTGGGATCAAGTTGTTGACACCTGGGAAGATCTCGCCGGGGATTAGAACTTATTCCACAATCTCGTGACATCCATGCCGGATCGACTTAGAGCTGTAATAGAAGCTGATGGCATGTGGACAAGATTTTAAGTTAACAGGTCTCTTTTTGTTTCTTATGATTCTTGTTTGAGGAAGAATACTTTTAACTTCCAAGTAAGATTTATTTTTTTTTGACGAGGTTCAGCCCACTTGTAAGACCCAGAAATTGGCCATAAATTATTCCATATTTTTCGACAAATTAGACAGTCGAGGAACTCTGAACAAATTAGTTACACCTCAATAAAAAAAAAGTTTTACCTGGGATCGAACACGAGACGTTTCGGTTATACAATGGAACCGGCACGCTACTATATGAGCTACCGAGACAAGACAGTGATAGCAGCAGTCCAGAATGTAGATCCCTTAGCAGGCATTTGCCATTCGGTACAGTGAAGCAATGATATTTTGTGACTCGAGCTATGTTGTGAAATCCTGGCCTTAAATGGCATTCTTCTTCGTGATCCTTATTCTGGTCCTTGTCCTTGTTGTGGTCCTTGTAACAATTCTTGTACTATCTGTCATGTTATGTATCCCTACGTCGATATCGAGTGAACTGCGCTGTAGAACTTTAACTTCCGACGACCAAGAATCGTCTCATTCTTTTTCAGGGTAACTGTACGTAAACGACCATAAATATTATCAGAAAATGCAGGCTCTAAATTTTTAAAATTTTATAAGCAAATGAACTCACAATTGGACAAAAATTACGAGGTACCACAACAAGATTTATTAGAAATTAAACATCTGATAAAAAGTACAAAAAAGGTTATTAATAATATTTTTTTTGAATTCACTTTTTACTTCAAATTGATTTTTCCAAAATTTGAACATTTTCACACATAATATTTCGTAACCTTTTTTATACTTTTATCAGATATTTAAGTTCTAATGAGTCTTGTTGTGGTACCTTGTAATTTCTGTCCAATTGTGAGTTCATTTTCTTGTAAAATTTTAGAAATTTAAAACATGCATTTTATGATAATATTTGTGGTCGTTCACGTACATATACCCTTAAAATGAAGAAATTACCAGGCTGACTAGTTTCGAAGTGATATTCTTCATTCTCCAAAGCCTAGTGAAGGTTTCCGCCTATCATCTGGTTTCTTGCTGTGTGGTGTGTGTTAACATGATTTGTGTCGAAAAGGATGTGTATTTTGAAATTGAGTTGAGTACTGGGGGTGTGTTTTTGTATGTTTGTATATTTCATATTGTTCAAGACTCTATCATGTCAGTGTCTATGTTGCTGTAGTTGTGATTGGAGTTTGTAATGTGTTCTGCGTAGGTTGATTTGTTGTGTGGTTTGGTTATGACTGTGATATTTTCCTTGTAACGTGTTCGAAATGATTTTCTAGTGTGTCCAATGTAGAAGTCGTTGCGACTATTGCATGATAGTTTATATTCACCTGTTGAGTTGTATTTATTTGTGTGTCTTGTCTGTGTGTTAGGATGTTTTTGTAGTGTGTTCTATATTCTGTATGCAATGTTATATTTGGACGGAGTTAACGCAACCGACAATTTGAAAAAAAATTAGATATTTGCACAAATATATTGATGGCAGACTAATTTAACTCGGAAAAAATCAAGAATTCGATATCTGGATTTTGCTGCTATTTATAAGCAAAAATTCGTTTATTGCATAAAATTCATTTATTTATTTTGCTTTGAAATATTTATTCAATTGCTTGTCTCTTATTAAAAATCGGTTAGTCTTTTTTGGTATTATTTGTGCAATTTTTGTAATAGTATGAATGTTATAATACTTCTTGCATTAATGTTTTATAAAAAAAAACAGATTTATTTCAATGGCCAATATCTCGAAACAGGTTTTTGGCGCTTGGTCTGTTATTGTGTACCTCCGTCCATTTTTTAGTTTCTTGAAAGATGATGTAATCCTGTATGTGTTTTGCTACACTATTTCACAAATAAAAGAAATAGAATATCGTAATAATCATGAAGTAATGCAAATATTTTAACTAATTATTTTCAACATGGAGTCTAATATTCTTGTACGCAGAGATAAAATTCAATATTGTGACTTTGAAGTTGATGTAGATCTCTTTTATTCGCAGAATTTTGTTAACTCCGATGAATTGTATGAGAAGTTTTATGAATCAGGAGAGCAGTATTCCCTACCTTAGTGCCAAGTATAACATCCCTCTCTTCAATTGGTCAGTGACAGGTTTATTTTTTGGTGCTCGGAGTTCTTTACCAAAATTTACATATAATTTTTTAAAACAATTATCAATACCATCTTTTGAAATTCAAAAAATCATCTCGCAAATTCTTAAAGATTCCCTGCAGATCATACAGTTTCATTTATACCACTCAGAAGGTCTTAATTAAGGATATGCTAATTTTAAATAAAATCTTTCATTTATAAGTATAATTTTAAGGTCATCTTCTAAGATTTTATTTTATAATTTATAATCAATAGTGCTTAATTATTACACTTTATTTTTATAACAATATTCATATTTAATTAATTATTTTTATTTGCTATTAATTTTCGGATCCTCGTGGTCATCGTTAATTAAGGCCGGACGATTTATTTCTCTCTCTCTAGATAGATAGTTACATGGAAAAGAAAATCAGTTTTATTAAAAAGTAGGTTGACTTTTTTTCTGACGTGAATGTAACAAAATTTCCAAATATTGCGAAAGTAACTGGCTTTTCCGTTCAGTATATCAGACTCTAATGCTTATACTTGATTAATTGAATATATATTTACGTCTAAATGACTTATCTAAGTTTTACAAAACAAGTATTATAACATATAATAATTTGTTATTGTATTCTATATCTTATGCGAACGTTTTTGCCAATTGGCATCTTCAGGCATAATTTGCAATATCTAAATATTTGTATATATTGAATATTTAGTTACAATAATTTTTTGAAAATACAAATCAATAATTAACTATTAAATCAAACAATAATTTGAAATAGAACATATTAAAACATTGGTTACATTTGGTTATCGTACTACCATTGATTAATTATTAAAACAATAAAAGTCATAGTTATAGGTTAAAATCGTAAAACATCTACAATTGTGCATAATGTGAACTTTGTTATACAATAGTACATTATGCAACGAGCATATAATGATAGTAATTAAGACGCGAGTATGTTTGTTTATGAAACGAGCGCAAGCGAGTTTCATAATTTTCATACGAGCGTCTTAATTACCATTATAGGCAAGTTTCATACGACTTTTTATGCTCGACCATATTTCTAACTTGAAATTATTCAGAAGTATTCATTTTATTCGCATCTGACTGAAGAGGGGAAGTGACCTTGTGCATAGCTCGTAAATTGTGAGATGTGCGCAGATGCGAAAGTATTGATTTTTTTTCCGAGGAACAATAATGTCTTTGACGTTGATATAATCTAGAGAATAACATGAACTAATTTTGATATAACCTGGAAATTGATTTAGAATTGAAAAACGAGATGACAAATTGAATTTATTTGAATATTATTTACAATTAACGCTAATTATTATAGTAACACGACATAACCTTCTGCGATAGTATTGGATTTCCAGCCTCCGTGACGTTTCCCTCGTTGTCTTTCGATTGCATATCCGAGAATAATCGAAAACCTGAACTTTAATGAATAGATGTACTTTAATGACATGCATTAAAGGACTGCTACCAGGTGTATAATTACTACATTTCGGCATGGTCGAGCATAAAATAACTTGTCTCATGAATATGTGTATAATAACCTAGTTTAATTTTAATAGAAGATTTGTATTGCATGAATCTTAAATTATGTAATTGATATTTGTTGCATATTTTATTACAACATTAAATTATATAGTTTGATTTTATTCACTTAAGAGTGTAATTGACTATGGTTCTAAATGTGTTTTTACCAATTATTCTAATTATTGTAATGTGTTGTTACAGTTCTATTTGTAATTTATTAACTATAGAATTGTGTGTTAATTCATCATATGTCAAATATTTATTGTTCATTCTTTCTAATTTGAAGACATAGATGTGTCGTTGAAGGATCGTACTTTCTGTACCATCGTTGTTTTCTATATACAAGGTTTCGTGTGAGTGTAGGCAGTATAAATTTAAAACTCTTTCAACAGAATCTTTCAAATGTGCCGACCAAATTTTCTGTAATTAAATATGTGTTATAATTCTTTGACATAAATGTTATGAACTTGTAGAAATATTGTTGTTTTACTTACATAATTAACGTTAAATAATAGGCCTATCCATTGAATGGGAATTGCACTTTAGTTGTGATATGTTTTAGTTCTGTAATGAAAAGTATTAATGTTAGTAATAAGAATACTGTACTTTATATTGTAAAGAGATTTGTAGGCATAGCCTACTTAAGAGTTTTCTCTTTAATAAAATTTAAGTGGTCAGATATAAGAAATAAGACAAGTGGGATGTAATTGATTATTACACAATTAGAAGAAAGTATATAAAGATCAGACGAAATAAAATACTCTGTTACAAGAAAATATTGGCATACTAAAATTCTATTTCACTAATGTTAGCTTCACCAAAACGTTTGAACGGATCCGCCATTTTCAGTTGGCTAATCTATGCTGTAAACAAATGACGATCGCAAAGCGTGTTTTATAGTACCGTAAAGAATTTGCAGTTTGAAATGTTGGCAAACAAGGAAACAAATGGTAGGGAGGTGATAAAAACAGTAGAAAGTAGATGAAGACTAGAAGAAATAACGTACTCTAATACAATAAAATAGATATTAATTGACTTAATAAAATTACATTTCATTAATGTTAGCTTCACCAAAACGTTTGAACGGAACCGCCATTTTCAGTCGACTATCTATGCGGGAAACAAATGACGATGTCATAGCATGAAATGTTGGAAAACTAAGAAACAAATGATAGGGAGGTGATAAAAACAATAGAAAGTACATAAAGACTAGAAGAAATAACGTACTCTAATACAATAAAATAGATATTAATTGACTTAATAAAATTACATTTCATTAATGTTAGCTTCACCAAAACGTTTGAACGGAGCCGTCATTTTCAGTCGACTATCTATGCGGGAAACATATGACGATGTCATAGCATGAAATGTTGGCAAACTAAGAAACAAATGATAGGGAGATGATAAAAACAGTAGAAAGTACATAAAGACTAGAAGAAATAACGTACTCTAATACAATAAAATAGATATTAATTGACTTAATAAAATTACATTTCATTAATGTTAGCTTCACCAAAACGTTTGAACGGAGCCACCATTTTCAGTCGACTATCTATGCGGGAAACAAATGACGATGTCATAGCATGAAATGTTGGCAAACTAAGAAACAAATGATAGGGAGGTGATAAAACAGTAGAAAGTACATAAAGACTAGAAGAAATAAAGTACTCTAATACAAAAAAATAATTAACTTAATAAAATTCTGTTTCACTAATCTTAGCTTCACCAAAACGTTTGAATGGAGCCGCCATTTTCAGTTGACTATTTATGCGGGAAATAAATGACGATCGCAAAGTATGAAATGTTGCCAAACAAAGAAACAAATGGTAGGGATGTGATAAAAAGAGAAGAAAGTATGTAAAGATTAGAGGAAATCAAGTACTCTAATTCAATAAAATATATATTAATTGACTTACTATAGTAACGTTAAGAATTTGCAGTTTGAAATGTTGGCAAACAAAAAAAACAAATGCTATGGAAGTGATAGAACAAACAAATGCTAGGGAAGAAATAAAAATAAACAAATGCTAGGGAAGTGATAAAAATAAAGAAATGCTAGGGATGCGATAAACTTGTAGCGATAAACAACCATGATTGATTGAAAAGTAGTCCTTTTGTACCCTTTTATTGGTCAAAAGTAGTATGGCGTAGTAAAAGTGTAATAGTCATTAGTATTACTTTACCTTATCCATACGAGGATAAATTTAATAAGGAACATTATGTTATAACTTATAAACAAAGATTTCTTAAGTATTTAATGTGCGTACGTTATCGAGAGAGGTTTGGGGGTGTGCAATGCAGTGCTCAAATTTCGGTAGTGGCGTCGTCATCTGGGTATTGATTCGTCGTGTAGTGGGGACGTGTCAAGTTGCAGCCTCGTTAACACTCTGCTACAGGCCTGTTCCACCAGATGTCACTGGGGTCACGTGCTTGTAGATCGTATGCTAATGACTGCGTGTGCCACGTCCCCTTAACACTTTGCGTCCGATTCGTGCGAGGAAAGACAAATTGTGCCCAGAGTTATCATGGTTTTATCCGGTCTCTCCAATACTTGCATTTCTTACGCTGCGTTCGATTTTCATACAAGTGCGTGTATATCGTATGTATTTTTTTTGTGTTTAGAATGATGGTAATCTCTGCACTATCGCTTCTCAAAATGTGGTCCGCTGACCATTACTGGTTCTCAAATTGTTTCTTGTCTGGTTTCTTTACCATAAACATCTGTATATTTAGTATTAATAATAATAATAATAATAATAATAATAATAATAATAATAATAATAATAATAATAATAATAATAATAGTAAGATATCTGGGGGTATTAAGGCCTAGCATGTTATAATGCTCACTACCTAGATATGCCATTAGTTATACACTTTTGCAAAAGAGAGCAACGGCTCTTAAGACCTAAAATGTCTCTTGCATTCGAGTGAGGTACAAGGTGCGGCAGAGCAATCGAACGATTTTAAAATGGAAATAACTCAGTAGTTATGTCTATTACTGCCATAAAATCTGGCTATGTATGCCATTTTGTTGACATACATTTAGATTGTCTTGGAAATTATGTCTTCAAATTGTGTCTGTCACTCTCTATGCACTCTTCAAGTCTTTCTCTGAAGTTGCGTGTCGCTCTTTCCCACATTTCACCATCAATGTAGGCGATTTCCTGGGCAATGGCAATCTTCAGGTCGTCAGTTGTTTGGGGCTTGTTTACGTACACTTTGACTACACAGAAGGTAGTCACAGATGGTAAGGTCAGGAGAGTGGGAAGGCCAGAGAATGTCGCCACTCCGAGAAATGATGTGCCCTGGAAACATGCGGCGCGGAACTGTCATTTAATTTTCTGCCGTATGAACCGTGACACCATCTTGCTGAAACCATACAATTTTTCTATAAATATGACCGTAGATGTCTACGCAGTTCTCTCATCCTGCCTAAGGTATTCCGTGGTTTTCCTCAGGCGTAAGACAAGAAATGGGCCACGGACCTATATGCCCTTCCCCATATATATTCCCCTTTATTATAAACGACATATGCCCTAGTTCAGAACATATATAAATTGTCTATTAAATATAGGAGGTCACTCAATTAGTCGCAATTGAAAGGACAGGGACCTCTCAAATTGCAGATTTAGATTTCACGGTGCTTCTTCCGACGGCCTTCACATTCTTTGTCATCGAACAACAGATGACAGCGTCTTGCCATCCTAACGGCAAACACCAGCCAGCTCTTCCTCTTCCCGTTCCGTGATCACTTGATCAAATCTCAATCCCCCTCGCGTATGTGGTACCTAAGAGGTTACGTCCAATTTCGGCTTCCCCTTCAAAATTTTCTAGAGTTCCTTCAGTGGAGCAGCGTAACCCGGAGTGAGACTAGTGGCCAACAGGCTTGGAGCTCACATATTTAGTTTTGTACAGCCCCCAACCCCTTGCAAGGACGCGTTTTGCGTACCTTTTAAAATTTTTCCTCCCAATTCTCTTTCGATTTTTCGATTACGCAGTTCTGGTTGAAGAAATGTCCTCAGCATTTCGACGTAGCGTTCACTATTCATTGTCACAGTGTTTCCGTTTTTCTAAAAAAAAAAAATAAAAATACGGGCCTATGACGCAGTATCTAGACACAACACACCAAACTGTAACCTTTGCACAGTGAAGCGGACGCTCGTGTAGTTCGTTAGGATTTTCGGGGGCCCAGTATCTAAAGTTCTGTTTATTAACATAACCATGTAAATGGAAATGAGCCTCATCACTCATGAACATAACAATTTCGTCAGCCAAAATTTCCACCATTCACTCGGCGAATGCCCTGCGTTGGGCATAGTCTCCCTCATTCAATTGCTGAATAATCATATAGCTTGCCGTCTAGCTGATCGATGTGGACTCCTCGTAACAGCCACTCTTACTCGCTCAATGGAATCTGGCGTTCGTACACATCGAACGTGTCCTGGTGGTTTCTTCTTGCAAGATGATGCTAATAATCGAAACTTTTGTATCCATCTCAATATAGTATTGCAAGCAGGAACGGCGGCCAATATTAAATTGGAGACGAAAGGCACGCTGGGATTTCACAACTGAATCACCATTCTTGAAAATGTCTCGATAACGAAAGCACGATGCTCAGAGCTCCATACTTCCCTGATTACACAAAATGGCATCAAAAATGCTAACAAACGATGGTCGATCGATATCCGTAACCCCTCATGTTCCTCGGTAAAAGGGCCTTCTAAAACTGTCCGATTCCTTTGCCGTATAAAGAAATTAGATTCTCGTTCTTGTTTTTAGCTGACTGGTGGCAACAAGTTAGGTGTGATTATTTCTGCTTTCATTATAAAATTTTGCAAAATTTAAGTTGATTTTTAATCGTTTTACTGTGTGTTATTAATATAATATTAAATGCACATTATTGTGTAAACATTAAGAAGTTTGGAGCTACCGTGAAACTTTCGCTAATGAGCATAAGAGCACTCCATAAATTAAAATTGGCGCGAAGTAACAGAGCAGGAAATAAATAAATACGTGGAAACGCCCACAAGTTTATAGAAGTCCCTGAACTACAAAGTTCAAACTCTGAAGCACAATCTTTTTTGCAAGTAATGAAACAAACGAAAGACTGTCAATTCCTAATGCAGAAACAGCATTGCATGAACCATAAATTTCAGGATTTGTAAACATCCAGGGGACGCGGATGTGTTCTGTCTGCGAAGAGAATTGTTGTAGATATACATGTGTGTGTCTCTTGTGAATGGTGGGTGCACAATGAATGTGTAGGTCTCACTGAGGAAAAAACTGAAGACTTTGAATGCCCAAATTGTATTCAATACTTACATTCTTTATTGTGGGCCTTATTATCTGTCACAGCAGGATATGAGGCCCAGTGACATGATGTTAATTTTCATTGCTCACGGCATTTATGTGTCTGTTTGAATATTTATTTGAAGTAAAATATTATAGGATAACTATAAAAGTATGCTATTCCATTATTTAAAAATTTCCAAACGTTTCCATTTCAAAGAAAGAACGTTTTATTCCTTAGGTGGGCCTCATTATCTCCGGTTACCTTAGTAGTAATAGTAGTAGTAGTAGTAGTAATTATAATAATTGTAATAATAATAATTAGGGCTAGGATTTTGATGAAATTGCATTTCTTTTCTAGTAAGCCAGAAACATTGCTCCTTTAGTATTTATATGTTATGTGATAAACTGAGTGTTTTAAGACATATTTGTTAGGGAATTTTTTTGCATTTTTTGCCTGTTTCAACTCATAAGATCTTCTTTTGTTTCAGTCGGTCATTTTCTAGGTATTTTCATTTAATTTTGATCATAAATTCCCATTATTATTGTAAAATAATGTTTATTTCCTTTGATATTTTCTTTACATATTTTGTCCATTAATACCCATTATTTTGTATAATATTTTAATCGTTTTTCTACACAAATATTGCCATTTTAACGTAGTACCCCCCATGTAATGGATCAGTCCAACCACCCCTTCAATATAAACTCCTCTATACCTGCTAATTCCAGATAAAAGTGGCCTTGTGGTAGACTACATGAAAACTACAAATAAAGTAAATCCATGGCAATACACCCCATGAAGGGCCAAGACCGACCAGCTGACTGCTGACCTCACGTCCACATGTCAAAGCAGAGGTGAACGATCATACATGGAAACTACATCAGATAAAATAATTAATTAAAGTGTACTACTTGGAAAAAATTATGTAAAATTTAATGTAATTACTAGTCTAAATATTAAGTAGTACAAAACCTCTTTTCTTACTAAGTCAATAATGTAAGATCAGTTTTTAGAGCATTTTTAAGGGCATTTTTTTTAATATTTTAGGTCATAAATGCATTGTTTTTAGGACATTTCTTCATGATTTATAGGTCATCAAAATCTTAGCCCTAATAATAATAATAATAATAATGTTGGGTCAGAGTAACAAATAATATTCTTTTCTACAAGTTGTCTCTCCTCAACATTTTTCTGTATAATACAACAGCATACTAGTTCAGAATTAGTTTTCCTCGTTTTCCCCTTTCTATAGGTCTCCAATTCATAACCCTTTGGGTAATATAATGCCCCTCCTTGGCATAAGTGAATACCACACTATTTGATTTTTATAGGTTTCCTAAACTGTGTTAGTATATGTATTTTCTAATATTTTGTTTGAGTTCTGCTAAACTATAGGAATTGTACTTGCATATTTCGCTGTTTAGATTTAATTACATATACATACCACACGTCAAGAGATCGGTAAAGCGATTTCCAGTTTCATGTGGCTTCTCTTCTGTTAGTGCCAGACGTGACCGTTTCCGTGTTCTTGTCTGAAATAGACCCGCTATCTTTTGTTTTATTTGGAGTTCCGTATATCGTTGTCCTGTTGGAAATTGCGATATCGGGAACTTTCCACTGTTGCCAACATATCGCCCTATAACCTCGCTAACTTTTCAACAAAAAGTAGCTAAATCTCTCCAAAGTTTGTTAAAAAAATCCCCAGAAATGTCGCTAAAAATTAATAATAAATATCACTAAATAAAAATAAGAAAAACATACATATGCGAAAAAAAATATAATTTCCTCATCATCACCCTCTTCTGCGGAGTCTGGTTGTATTATTGACGGCTCTGATGTTGAGGTGGAAGATGTGGGAACAGCTGATTGTGAATACACTGCACTTGGTCGAATTATTGACACTACACTTTCTAGCAAATTTTAAGTGTGGAAATTTTCAGCCAAGCATTTGACAACAATTGTTTTTTTGTAAAATCTAACACTTTTTAAATCTTATATATTAAAATATATTAAAACCAGCAAAAACTACAGTTTCATTTATTTAGCGATGAATATAGACTAATAATACACAGTGAAAATTGTTTAGATCCCAAAAGTTGTAAATGTCCACCATTGAAAGAAGCCACGCATGTGTAATATCTGGGTATCATTATTGATCAGAATTTAAAATGGCCTCATCACATTACTTATCTTTGTAAGAGGCTTCGTAAAACAATTTATAAATTCGTTAATCTTCGATGCTACTTACCTATTAGAGTTCTACGAAATGTTTATTTGGCCATTATTCAGTCTATCATTCAATATGGGATAATTGTTTGGGGTGGAAGTACAAAAATTAATCTTAGTTCGTTAAATCTGCTACAAAAACGAATAATTAAAATTTGTTTGAAGAAACGTTTCGATTATCCAACTAAATTAATTTATTCTGAATTTAATGTATTTAATATTGAACAAATTTATCAGTATACGCTGTTAAAATTTTATCATAAAAATCGTAATAAGTTTGTATTACAGACACACAATTATGACACAAGACGAAATATTAATTCAACATTAGTAGAACCTAAATGTCTCACATCTGCTGGTCTAAAGCATAGCATAAATTTTGGGCCTCGGTTGTACAATGCTTTAACTAAATTACACCCAGAACTTCTAACATGTAACCCACTAACATATAACAAGAAAATTAGAAACGTGTTAATATCTTAAATTTGATTAAATAAATTTATAGCCTATGTGTATGAATTAATCAACCTATATTATATTTCTATTCTATAATTTTGAAATATATATTAGTCCTACTTTTCACGTGCGATATTATTCTTCTCTAGTGTTAATATTATATTATATAATTCCATTGCCGCTGTAATTATATTGTAGTTCCTATTTTATTTTACTTATTTATTTTTATTATTATTATTTTTTACTTTAATATTATATCTGAACTGCGACCGAGCAGGAGCGCTGCTCATTCGGTCTCAAATTTTGTTAATACTACTGTATCTTCTTTTTATATTGCTTGTATTATTTTATTTCTATTTCTCTTGTTTGTTTTGTAATTATATTCTTTATTCTTTATTAATTATATTATATATTTGCTTCACACGAACTGTCGGCACGAAATTCCAAAATTCAATTGCCTCGGGCTGGTTCAAAGTGGAAAATCTCTGCGTTGCGGGGAAGAACCGAGAATTAGTTGGAGCTCGCGACACGTCATGTGCCAATCAAAGTTGCCACCGTTTATCGATGTTGGAGCAGTAGCATTGAGAGACAGACCTAACCCGTGAGAATCATTGAATCAGCATCTTTCACCCCTGATCAATGATCACAAATATATGAGACAGGGCTTTCACATATTAAACATTAGACGACTCAGTCATGCACCCATGCCTCTTCTGAAACTAAGAAGTGCACGACTTTAGTTGAATGTTTTAACTTAAAAGAAAGGAAAAAATGGAAGAAGATAAAAATCATCAGAAAAGTCGCTTATCGCATTTTACAAAATTTGTCATCGAGACTGATTCAAAATTCCCTAGATTTAGTGACATCGCTAAATGTGGCAACACTGGAACTTTCATGTAGAATAGAATATTCCTCCCTCTTTTGTTTCTCAGCGACTCACTTTTCAAATAATCATACATAAATAATGGCCGTTATTCTAACGCCCCCCTTACTATTATAGAAAACCCTGCAATTGATTGTCAACAACTCACTGACTCCTTTTCTGTCCAAAGTGATAAAAAATATTAGTTCATGTGAATTTGAAGCGCACGTGTGTTGACAGCATGCGATGTTCTTAGAAGGACTGTACAGATATTTTTTATCGCAGAAATGTATGAAGCGTGTTTCCGTAGCGGAGGGAGATTTTCGAACGAATTACTGTCTGCAGATTGTTGCTTAGCTTCAATTTAAACTGAATCGATGATTGCAAAAAGGACTTAAGTCCAGAAAACCTGCTTTTGAGAAAACTGAAAAAAGTGTCTAGAATTTTCTGGGTCACATAAAAATAACTTACTTGTTATTTCTTTTAAAGTATACATATATGCTCGCTGATTAAACATTAAATGAAACAATGGAATTAAAAATAATGCTTTTAATTTATTAAAATCTTATTTAAATGAAAGAGTTCAAGCTACTAAAATTCATAATGTATTAAGTGAATTTATTAAAATTAAAATAGGTGTTCCGCAAGAAACAGTCCTTGGACCGATTTTATTTTTAATATATATTAATGACCTTTTAATGATAGACCTTAAAGAATATGAAGGTGATTAATATTTGTATGCTGATGATACTGTTGTACTTTTTAGTGGAAAAACTTGGACTGACGCTTATTATAATGTAAATTGCGGCTTAAAATTAATAAAAAAATGGTTTGATTTAATTTCATTTGTAGTTTTTGTGTTATTAATTTATAAACTGTTAGATCTAATCTTTTCTACAGTCAACTGACATTAACAGTATTAAATGCTTAATTAATTAATTATGTTAGTAAAAGTACATGAAATGTGCAATAAAAAGTGTATTCAAGCATATTATTTGACATTAAATCTTCTTTTTCAAACAATAAATTCAAAATATGTGTTAAATAACAAAAATATCAACAATGAAACAGAATGATTCGTTCTTAATATTACCACAGTCTAGTACATACTGTCACGAAGTTCATCAATCAGAACAGAGAGGCGATTATTCTCTGTCCTGTTTTTTCTAGGTTAATGATCCACTGTATTGATTTGATTGAAGTCTGAAAACATTCCACAGTCAAACCTTGAGAAGAGAGAAATTCTGTCTGGCAACAGGGCTCGAACATGTGTCCTTCAGTCCACAGCATGTCTTTTACGTCACTCCGCTGTCTGACTTGTCAGTCACACTAATGGGTTTTGTACGTAGCCTCAATTTTGCCCTCATTGACCTTGTGCATTTTCTTGCTATTGCAGAAATGACTGACATAATTCTGCTATAGTTCTCACAAAATTTCCAGGCCACTAGTTTACAAAACCATAGACAGAGTGAGTGACGAGCTCCAAAGTGGGGATATCTTAGAGATACTGGCTGCCGAGACCGACGAAGTCTTGTTACTATTTTCAGCGACCAAGAAGTTTTTGAGGATTTATAAATTGTTGTCAACCGAAATACTGCAATTCATCAACTGCAGAAAATTTGGTTTCTCGAAATTGAGTATTCTGATCAACTTTGTTCATAATTCTCTATATTTGTCTGAAAAATAATAGTTGATTTATTATCATAATAAGTGATCTGTATCGAAAAAATCGAAAAATCGAAAGAGAATTGGGAGGACAAATTTAAAAGGTACGCAAAACGCGTCCTTGCAAGGGGTTGGGGGCTGTACAAAACTAAATATGTGAGCTCCAAGCCTGTTGGCCACTAGTCTCACTCCGGGTTACGCTGTTCCACTGAAGGAACTCTAGAAAATTTTGAAGGGGAAGCCGAAATTGGACGTAACCTCTTAGGTACCACATACGCGAGGGGGACTGAGATTTGATCAAGTAATCACGGAACGGGAAGAGGAAGAGCTGGCTGGTGTTTGCCGTTAGGATGGCAAGACGCTGTCATCTGTTGTTCGATGACAAAGCATGTGAAGGCCGTCGGAAGAAGCGCCGTGAAATCTAAATCTGCAATTTGAGAGGTCCCTGTCCTTTCAAATTGCGACTAATTGAGTGACCTCGTATATTTAATAGACAATTTATAGGTTCTGAACTAGGGCATACGTCGTTTATATAAAGGGGAATATATATGGGGAAGGGCATATAGGTTCGTGGCCCATTTCTTATAGGGCTCATCCCGACATTTGTCTTACGCCTGAGGAAAACCACGGAATACCTTGGGCAGGATGAGTTGTCTCATATAAGAGACTAGCCAATTTGGCTATTATTTGGGGTGTGTTTGTGTAGTGTAATGTAGGAGGTGATCTGTAGTTGAAGCGGTAACTTTTATACCTAAAAGTACAGAGGATACGGTGTGAAAGTGGAAGTAACCTCTCGTCCTTCAGGACGGGATATGTGTCCCTTATATTTGTGTCTGTTCTGTGAAGCAACGGTATAACGAGAGGACCCAACTCCTGTAGAAGAATAAAAATAAGAAGAATATTATACATCTTGATTACACAACTTTTATCACTATATCACTTCGGAATATGTATATGTCTTTCTTGTGTTAGATTTTACCGTGCCTGGTTTACATGTTTCGGCCTGTTATTGGCCTTCTTCAGAACTGGTTGTTGCTGGTCTTGGCGCCTCTTGTTTTGTTTCCTATGGGGTGTGTTCGTGTGGTGTAATGTGGAGCCAAAGAGTGTGTGTGTTCTGAAATTGAGTTGTGTTGAGAATTTCATTTGGATGTATTTTTGTGTGTCTGTATATTTCGTATTGTTCCAGTGTGTTTAGTTTCTGGCTTTTTGGTTGGATGTGTAGAATTTCCATGTCTGTGTTGATGTTTCTATAGGTGTTGTTAGCATTTGTGATATGTTCTGCATATGTGGAAGTGTTTTGTAATTTTGTTATGGCTGTGATGTGTTCTTTGTAACGTGTTTCAAATGATCTGCCTGTCTGTCCTATGTAGAAGTTGTTGCAGGTGTTACATTTGAGTTTGTATACGCCTGTTTGGTTGTATTTGTTTGTGTGTTGAGATGTTTTTGTAGAGTATTATTTGTTCTGTATGCGATGTTGTAATTTAATTTCTTGAATGAGGTTGCAATCTTGTGTGTGATTTGTTTTCGTATGTTAGTGTGATGTATTTTTGTGTTCTTGTGTTTGACTCCACATTATACTACACAAACACACCCCCACAGGAAACAAAACAAAAGGCGCCAAGATCAGCAACAACCAATTCTGAAGGATGTCGAAACATGTTAACCAGGTACGGTAAAATCTAACACAAGAAAGACATATAATAGATTTTCCGAAGAATATTATGATGGTGAAGTTTATAGATGCTGGTATACATTTAGAACACGAACAACGAACGAATGGCAAGTGCGAAAATTCCATCTTTCCAAACTGCACATTATCCAAAGGCATGATTTTTCAGGAAGGATAAAAAAACTAATTTTGTTTTGACAATAAAATACACAATTCGATCATTATTCAACAGTATTCATTTAAAATTCATAAAATACAATAACAATGTTTATTGTAACATTTCAGCTTACCGTATCTTACTTTCGAGGTTAAGTATTGTTGTTTTGTATTTCCACTCTGAGTAGTTGCAATTAGTGTTTAGTATGCCGTGATAGATAGCGGTTTGTTTTTTAATTTCATTACAAGGAGACATACTAATGTCTTATTGCTGTGTTTTAAAATAATTATTCTTTACATCAGTAACAATTCTGTTTTGCAAGTTATTTAATTTTATTCGTTGAATGATATTATTAAATTGCACCCGTGGTTTCAGCTTATTAGCGTAAATAATATTGTGAAATTATCAATAAGATGAAACAACAGTCTTTAATTACTACAGATAATCAGCTTTATGTGTCAAATGGATACGTGGGATTGCCGCAATTCACGATTCAACATGTTACACATCAGTTGAGCTTTTCTATTTCCAGTGATAAAAGACAAGACTAACTCCTGAATCTTTAAACATTACGAAAATATTATTTATTCGCATGTGAACTTTTCACCAAATTGAGCATTTTCCATTTCTCAAATCAAAAGAAAACATAATCATACAGAAACAAAGGTAAGCATAGATATAATGAATTATGAAAAACTCTCACACTATTCTGCAATCAATAAATTTAGAAAATGGCTTAGGATGGTCGAAAACAAGGTCTACGATGATGATGATGATGATGATGACGACGACCTGGTAATATTATTTCTGAATTTTCAATGTGATTTATGCACAAAAAAAATAGCATTAATAGTACATTATGCAACGAGCCTATAATGGTAGTAATTAAGACGCGAGTTTTTTTTTAATTTTATTGGGTTATTTTACGACGCTGTGTCAACATCTAGGTTATTTAGCGTCTGAATGATATGGAGGTGATAATGGCGGCGAAATGAGTCCGGGGTCCAGCACCTAAAGTTACCCAGCATTTGCTCGTATTGGGTTGAGGGAAAACCCCGGAAAAAACCTCAACCAGATAATTTGCCCCGACCAGGAATCGAACCCGGGCCACCTGGTTTCGCAGCCAGATGCGCTGACCGTTACTCCACAGATGTGGACGACGCGAGTTCGTTTATGAAACAAGCGCAAGCGAGTTTCATAATTTTCATACGAGCGTCTTAATTACCATTACAGTCAAGTTTCATACTGCTTTTTATGCTCGACCATATTTCTAACTTGAAATTATTCATAAGTATTCATGTTATTCTTATCTGACTGAGGAGCGGAACTGACCTTGTGCAATACCTCGTAAATTGTGAGATGTGCGCAGACGCGAAAGTATTGATTTTTTTCCGCGAAACAAATGTCGACATTGACCTTGATATAATCTGGAGAGTAAAATAAACATTAATCTTGATATAACCTTGAAATTAAATTAGACATTGAAAAACGAGATGACAAATTGAATTTATTTGAATATTATTTACAATTAATGCTAATTATTATAGTAACAGAACTAGTTGTCTTTCGATTGCATATCCGAGAATAATCGATACTTCCATATTGCTGCAATGGTATTTTCTGATTGGTGGAACACCTGAACTTTAATGAATTGGTGTACTTTAATCAGGTCCATTAAAGGGCTGCTACCAGGTGTATAATCACTACATTTCGGCATGGTCGAGCATAAAATAGTTTACATTTTCAAGCTTTAATAGCATTAGCAAGTGTGCCATCTCATAGTAATGCACGGTGGTGAAAATGATCATCGCTAAATAACATTTATTTAGTAGGAATAATAAGTTAAACAAAAGAGTAAATACACGTGAGAAATGAAAAATCACGAGAATGCAATAAAATACATGGTAATGGTATTTCCGGTCTAATTGAGAACTGTATGTCTGAAATGTGGCACCTGACTTACAGTTTTCACATTGCAATGGCGTGTTAGGGTGTGTCTCACGGGTTGCGTGTTTGATACGCCTTGGGATTCTGCATCACGCACAACAAGGGTGGTGAAATCACTAGTACGCACAGCAATGTTATTTTTCCTCCCAAATAAACAAGATTTCAACGTGACAAAATGTCGTATAAACATACTTAAAACATGCTAAAAGGCTACGATGATTAAATATTTCCAAGACTTTTTATCCAAGATCTGTTAATCTCTATTAAACTTAGGCCTATCACCGTAATACCACAGTATAGTGTATACAGTCACAAATTTGAGTTGTGAGGGTGCTAGGAACAATAGACTGTGCAGGTACTATTTCGCACTGTCTGTAATGAGGCGATACTAGAGATCCTAGTGGTTAGCTACTATTTATGGATGCATATTTACTACGTATTGAGCTTCGTGACTACATATACTAGATTGTGGTAATACCATGAATGGG
The DNA here is from genome assembly GCF_040183065.1 of Periplaneta americana. NCBI lineage: Eukaryota > Metazoa > Arthropoda > Insecta > Blattodea > Blattidae > Periplaneta > Periplaneta americana. The sequence continues at coordinate 131,216,466 of NC_091130.1, forward strand.
TAGAGTAATATTTAATTTGCAATCAGTTCATAAATAATACTGTAACTGAAAGATTCCAACTTTCATCCATGTTACTTATACAGAATGTTCCATATTGAATCTTATGTACACTACTTTTAACACTTGAATATAAATAATTGATTAAATGGCGATCTTACTCGTGTTACCACACACATACACAACACATCTAATCACCCCACACAACACAAACATGATACATTCAGGACTGTGGTACACAGATTACTCAACATACCTATGAGCCAACAACAATACAATGAAGAAGTGAACACAATCAAATACATAGCACACGAAAACGGTTAAAACCCAAACATAATAGACAACATCATAAGGAAGACAAAACAAAAACTCAACAAACACAAAAACACAACACAAACACAAGAACACAAGAAATACATCACACTAACATACAAAAACAAAAACACAAACAAGATCGCATCCTCATTCAGAAAACAGAAATACAACATAGCATACAGAACAGAAAACACACTACAAAGACATCTCAACACACAAATAACACAAACAAATAAATACAACCACACAGGCGTATACAAACTCACATGCAATAGTTGCGACAGTTTCTACATTGGACAGACAGGCAGATCATTCCAAACTCGATACAAAGAACACATTAAAGCAATAACCAGAGGACACAATACATCTACATATGCCGAACACATAACTAATGCTAACCACACATACAATAACATAAATACAGATATGGAAATCCTACACATACAACCCAAAAACCAAAACTTAACACACTAGAACAATATGAAATATACAGACACACTAAATCACACCCTAATCAAATTCTCAACACACAGATCAATTTCAGAACACACACACTATTTGACACAACTCTTCATCACACGAACGCACTCACACAACAGGCAGCGAAGTTGAGATATCGCCGAGACACAGAAGGCTCTGAGGATGGTGTCAAGTAGCACCGAAACAGCTGTAAGCCACACATGCTTACATAATTAACACGAGAAAAATCTCCATTTAATCAATTATTTATACAGGGTGCTTAAAAAATATACGGTAAAATTTCAGGGATGGATTCCACACATTTAGGGGATCAAAATTGATTATATAAACAAGGGTCCGGAAATTAATAATCAGACAATCAAGTATTTTATATTTCTTCGTTACTATCTAAAGTTTAGTTTTAAAATGATACACCATGTTCAGTATCTTAAAAGAGATGTTCGAAATGACCACCCTGTGCCATATTGCAGGGTTCTGTTCGTCTCTTTGAGATAGGAACACGCTATAAATACTTGGTGTTGTTTGTACGTGTAATAGTTTTAAAACATTTACTCACCCGTCTTATGACAACAGTAGAGATGGGTACGATATATCGGTTTTTACGAAATACCGATATTTTCGTTTCGATATATTGATATATCGGTATCGAAATTTTGATTCAATATATCGATAATATATCGGTATTCTCATAAATCTATCGTTTTTTTTGTGGAATTATTATCATTATCAACAAGAACAATTTCCACACTAGACAACTTTGATAATTCCCGAGAGATAGCGCTAATGTAGGTGGACAGTTACATAATTGTGTAATCTTGAAATACCCAATACAATCAATACCTTGCTCTAATTGGCTGGACTGGAATTCGAATTCAAACTGTTTAATATGCAGCACCAAATTCAAAATTCAGCGTGTGGGAACGTGAGACAGATGGGAGGTTTATCTACTACTGTTTTGATATTATTATTAATGTTCTCCAAGGCAGGAGCATCTTCCACCCTGAAAGGGAACCGTCTGACCTCAAAACGGGTAGGCCTATCAAAACTTATGTCTATATTCTGAAATGGAAAAATAAACAAGGATTTAATACCGATGTGAAAACCTAGTACTGACATTACGTTTTCTCATTATATCTTTTACTGCATAAAAATTCTATCCCTATCATAATCACCATTTTTGTTTGGAATGTTGGAGTATAACAATAACTTGCAATGGGAAATTACTATATATGGATTATATCAAATCAACTGTAAAATTTGTTAAAACTTGTAACATTCTAAGTACGGTTTACTTACATTTAAAAATAATTGCAAGTTCTGTTTACTTACATTTAAAGATTATAACGTTGTTAGGTAGAAAAGAGCATCATATCACTGTATCCTGGATTGAAAACTATATAAAATTAGAATAATTGAATCGTATTCCAATATCAAATACTCCATCATGTGGAGTTCACTTAACTCTTTCCCACTATATCATTTAAGCTCACCTTACCTTCACTATTATTTTGATTTAGGATAGGACCTACATCATATGGTATTGAAAATGTATTGTTTTTTTATATAGTTTTACATTTATGCTTTTGACTGTTAAGATGTTAATTTCAATGGTAAAAAGGAATATTAAAATTAAGTAATTTTATTGTAATACAGTCACCTTACCTTCACTATAATTTTGATTTAGGTTAGGACCTACATCGTATGGTATTGAAAATGTATTGTTTTTTTTTTTACAGTTTTACATTTATGCTTTTGACTGTTAAGATGTTAATTTCAATGGTAAAAAGGAATATTAAAATTAAGTAATTTTATTGTAATACACTAAATAAATATACATCTAAAAATGCAATTTTCTTATTGAATAACAACATATGGATATATTTTCCTCAATATATAATTATATCGGTTCCTCCATCACTAGGTAGCGAAACGAACTATATCATATCCCGGAAAAGGTAATGCTATAACAGTATAATAATGATGAGCCCATGCCTACGCATTTAATGTTTAAACTTCTTCAATCCATCTACGAGTGCTGCAGATTCCGTTCAGCACTGATCTTTTTCAGCCACAACTAGCTAAATATATTGTATTAAGTTAATCTTATACCATTAATTTGCAGCATTACTATGCTTCTGATATCTCATTTTTTTATTTTATTTATTTATTTACTTTGCTAATAATTGTAACATAAGATAATTACCGGTATAATACAATATATAAAATCCATACATAACTTATTAAATTTAATACTAGAAGTATTATAATTGACAAGATTAGGATATTTAAACATAAATTTGTTACATATTCTTGGGCCTAAATTACTACTATGATTAAATACTGTAGCAGTGTTGCATTTTGATTCAAACAATCTTAAAGAATTCATACCTTTTGTTTCATAACTATGAGAATACAATTCAAAATTATTTCGATTTTTAAGTATGAATTTTATTAATAAAATATAATAAATTTGTCTTATGTTATGAACATTAAAGTCTAAAAAATAATTTTTGAGATGGAAAATCAATAGGTTTATGAAGACATATTTTAATTATTTTCTTCTGTAATAAATAAAGTGGATTAAAATTGGATTTAAATAAGCTACCCTATCATATAATTCCATACATAATTACCGATTGAAATAAAGTTAAGTATATTGTGCGTAATAAACTTATTGACAAATAATTCCTCAATGAAAGAAAATAATATATTATTTTACGTAATTTATTACAAAGGTAATTAATGTGTTGGTTCATAATTTTCAGATGCATGTTTAGGCCTATATTACATTTTTTATCATCTACACGTGTCCCTCGAATTATCACCTTCACCATTCGAATGCTATATAACCATAACAGTTGAAAAAAACTCGTAAAATAACCAATTAAAAAACATATCTTCAAAATGTACCAACTGAAAGTTAAAAAAAGGAAAGCTATAAACAGAAGGAAGAGTGGTTTTAAGACCACTGGCAGGTGTATTATTTCAAGACCACATAAACAGAAATATATTCCGAGAGGTAAATATTAAAAATCAAGTAATATTTTTCCTCTGCTACGACTTCCAAAATGCGAGTTATCATTGAAGAGACAAAATTATTAGTTATATGAGTGAGTACGTTAAAGTCTTTATGCTCGACCATGCCGAAATGTAGTAATTACACACCTGGTAGCAGCCCTTTAATGGACCTCATTAAAGTACACTTGTTCATTAAAGTTCAGGTGTTCCACCAATCAGAAAATACCATTGTAGCAATTTGAAAGCGCAAGTATCGATTATTCTCGGATATGCAATCGGAAGACAACTAGCGAAACGTCACGGAGGCTGGAAATCCAATACTGTCGCAGAAAGTTATGTTCTGTTACGATAATAATAATTAGAGTTAATTGTAATTGATATTCAAATAAATTCAATTTGTCATCTCGTTTTTCAATTTCTAAATCAATTTCAAGGTTATATCAAGATTAATGTTTATTTTACTCTCTAGATTATATCAAGGTCAATGACATTTGTGTCTCGGAAAAATCAATACTTTCGCGTCTGCGCACATCTCACAATTTACGAGATATTGCACAAGGTCAGTTCCGCTCCCCAGTCAGATAGCAATAACATGAATACTTATGAATAATTACAAGTTAGAAATATGGTCGAGCATAAAAAGTCGTATGAAACTTGCCTATAATGATAATTAAGACGCTCGTATGAAAATTATGAAACGCGCCCACGCTCGTTTCATAATTTTCATATGAGCGTCTTAATTACTACCATTATAGGCTCGTTGCATAATGTAGGCCTACCATTATACTACAGTGTTTATTCCTAGTTAATTATAAGATAATATCGCTATCTATCACCTATCCTGTTCAACATCTACTTGGAGGATTTAGTGAAGAACCGTTTTCAGAATATGGGAGAAGTAATAGTAGGAAGAAAAAATAAATTGCATAAGATTTGCTGATGATATGGCGTAGTTAGCAGAAGAAGATATGATACTAAGGGATATCCTACTGAAGCTAAATGACAGCTGTGAGCAGTATGGAATGAAAATAAATGCGAACAAAACCAAGACCATGGTAATAGGAAGAAAAGTAAAGAAGGTAAACTTGCGAATTTTAAATGAGACAATAGAGCAAGTGGACAGATTCATATACTTGGGATGTACTATAAGCAATAACATGAGTTGTTGCCAGGAAATCAAAAAGAGGATAGCAATGGCAAAGGAAGCTTTTAGTAGAAAAAGGAGCATCTTCTGCGGACTTCTGGAAAAAGAACTAAGAAAGAGAATAGTAAAGTGTGTTGTATGGAGTGTGACATTGTATGAGGCAGAAAAATGGACATTACGATGAAGTGAAGAGAAGCGACTAGAAGCACATGAAATGTGGATATGGAGAAGAATGGAGCGTGTGAATTGGACAGACAGAATAAGAAACAGAGTTGTGTTGGAAAGAGTGGGTGAAGAATGAATTATGCTGAAACTGTCCAGAAAGAGAAAAAGAAATTGTCTGAGTCACTGACTGAGAAGAAATTGCCTACTGAAAGAAGCACTGCTGGAAGGAATGGTGAACGGAATAAGAATTTGAAGCAGAAGAATATATCAAATAATAGACGACATTAAGATATATGGGTCATATGCTGAGACTAAGAGGAAGATCGAAAATAGGAAAGACTGGAGAATGCTGGGTTTGCAGTGAAAGACGTAACCTTGGTCAGAACACTATGAATGAATGAATCGCCATCACAAAGCAATGTTGGTGTTGTTGTTTTCTAATGCCAGGCGTTTGACAATAAAGTCATTTGACCTCTTGCACTCCAATAATTTTCAAAGATATTGTCATGGCCAGCCACTGAAGCACAGATTTTGAGGTGTTTCAAATCCATTTCTTGATTTGAGTTGCACAATGGGCAATCAGGGGACTCATATATTCCAATTCTATGCAGGTGTTTGCCAAACAATCATGGCCTGTTGCCAATCTAAATGCAGCTACAGACGATTGGCGTGGTAATTCTGGAATTAACTGTGGATTATGAGTTCCATTTTTTCCCTTGGGATTGTGTTATCAAATTTTGTTTGTTGAAGTCTAAGTATGTATATTTTATAAATGTTTTCACAGTGTAATACGTAGATTTAGTAACAGGTCTGCAAGTAGCAGTGCTGCCCTTCTTTGCTAATGCATCCGCATTCTCGTTTCCCAGGATTCCACAATGGGATGGTATCCATTGGAATACAATTCTTTTATTGAGTGATATCAATTTGAGATAGCATTTTAGTTATTTCTGCTGTTTGAGATGAAGTTGTGTGTTTAGAGACTATTGATAGAATATCTGCTTTGGAGTCTGACAATATAACTGCATTCTTAAATTTACTGATGTGGCATAGAAGATTCCTGAGACTTTCACTTATTGCAATGATTTCTCCATCAAAACTTGTTGTTCCATGTTCAAGAGATCTATAAAGTGAGAAGAGACAGCACGTAACACCTGCACCTGCACCTTGTTCTCTGGAGATCAAGGATCCGTCGGTGTATAAATGAAGCCAATTTTGTGGAGGGTATCTAATATTGAATGAAATGAATGAATGAAATAGCCTTTGGATTTCCCGTGAAGGGCTATGGCCTCCTAAAAGGGGAGCTCTTTAGAGATCATGCGGTGAGCTAATCCGCAGTCTAATATTAATTGTCTCTAAATACAATTGTTTCATTATTTCAGTGTTTACTTCTGATGTCAGTATTTCTTCTGTTAAATTTAGATTATACTCTATACAAAGCATTGTCGAAATAATCAATAATACGAAAAATTTCAGTCAGTCTGAGAATAGAATAAATTGTACCATTTAGTCTACATGATTGTATTTTTATGTTAAAGTGTAATAGGTTTCCAAAATTCTGAGAACATACACAAAACTATTGTTCATGTACTCTCAGAAATTATGGAAAGGATTGATCTTAATCCCAGTTAAGAAATAAAAGTTCTGGCTTATAAGGAAAAGTTCCCCATCTCCCGAAAATCTTAAAAGGAAATAATCGCAATTTTGTTATATTTATGGTGTGAAAGAAATGTTGAGCTAAACCTTAATCAATTGAAAGAAATATCTAACCCTATAAGAGGACTTTACTTTAGGAAACAAGAAATGTTATTGAAGCTTTACTAAGAGATGTTTGTTTCTAATTTAGTTAGAGATATACCGTAGTGCAATATAGGAACGCACTAAGTTTGACCTACATGTATTGCAATGGATAGCCACCGGCGTAGCTCAGTCGGATAAGGCGCTTGCCTGTCGATCAGGAGTTGCGCTCGGGCGCGGGTTCGATGCCCGCTTGGGCTCATTACTTGTGTGGGTTTTTTCCGAGGTTTCCCCAACAGTAAGGCGAATGTCGGGTAATCTGCGGCGAATCCTAGGTCTCATTTCGCCAAATACCATCTCATTGTCACCAATCTCATTGAGGCTAAATAACCTAGTAGTTGATACAGCGTCGTTAAACTCATTTATTCATTTAGTGTTCTGCCCAAAGGCAGGTCTTTCACTGCAAACCCAGCTTTCTCCAATCTTTCCTATTTTCTGCTTTCCTCATCGTTTCCTCATATGATCTACATAATCAAGTTAAAAATATATGAAATGAACGTGTAGGGTGACAATTATAATTTTTAGATCAGTAATATAAAAACTCGGCTGCCTATATAACACAAAAGGTGAAAAATTAGAACGTCCAAGCAAACGTTAGACGTGTGAATGCGAAACAGGCTAATTATAATCTTTGGTAGTAGTTGTTGATGATGATTATAATTGAATCGCACTTTTTGGAAAGGAACTAAGTCAAAATTTGCCGCTTTTATTTTTACTGATGAAATGATTAATACTTTCAAGGTGCACTGATTGGCAGAGAAAGAAACTTAGTCAAACCTGTCCCTGTATCTTTAACATCAAGTTAATGTTTATATACGTCACTGGTACACTGATATTTATTCATAGAAATAAGTTTCTTTTGCTCTCCAGAAAAGTAGCATATTTTGACTTAGTTCCTTTCTAAAAAGTGTGATTCAATTATGTATGTATGTATGTTTGTATATATGTATGTATGTGTGTATGTACATGTATGTATGTATTAATCAACACTACAATTCGGTATAGCCTACATCCGGTGGCAGTGATATATAATATACAATAATACCATTACAATTATACAATAATTACAGCAATAAAAGAAAAATAAAAGAAATGAAATAAAATAAAATAAACCTAAATTTATTTCTAACTCTAAATAAATAGATGCAATAAACCTAGGACTATAAATAAAAACTATTCTATAATAACGCCTAACAATAAGCAAAAGTAAACCTAACTGATAAGTACTTCTATTTCACCCAACTATTACCAATTTAAGTAATTACATATCACCTTAATTAATTACAAATCAACTTAATTACATATCATATTAATTAATTACATATCAACTTAATTTATTTACATATGAACTAAATTACATATCATCTTAATTAATTACATATCAACTTAATTAATTACATATCAACTTAATTAATTACATGACACAACTTAGATAATTACACTACACCTACAATTACCTTTTCAGTCTAATCTTCTCAACCTTTCCTTATGATGGTTGTGGTGGTGGTGGTGATGATGATGATGATAGTGCTTGGAAAAAAAAAATACTTTGAATTACACTTGTCAAATATATTTCAAGAATCTAGTAAGAATCGAACACCGGTTCATTTGGTAAAAGTAGTGATATTACAAATGTGTTATGTATGAGTTACTAACACTTTTTCAAATTGTTCTCTTATTCTAATATTGCAACAGAGTTGTTAACAATAAAAAGCTCTCTGATGTGAACAAGAGCATGAATGCTGTTTTCATATAATTACTGTTCTTGTTCATTTCATGTTCTAAAGGCAATCTAGTATAATATGTGCGCATGTGTTAAAGCACATCATAAAATTAACGTACCTAGAATAGTGCACTACGTAAACCCAGTTTCTGCAGAATCCTTGATAGCAGCTCAAGTCATGCTATATTAAATTCCATTACTATTAAACTAGATAGAAACTTGGTGGTCTTTTATTATCCCGGAGACTTCCTGCTTGAATAATCTCGTGCAAAATTTTGCTCGGTGAAAATCAGAACAAAAGACGCGCGATCAGCGTCTCTGAAACCGCGCGAACAACGTGACAGGAAGTCTTGTCTATACATTAATAAATACACTTCCGGTAGAAAATTAATCAAGACTTGTATAAATTTAATAACTTCTCTACTAAAGACTTTGTACAAAATAAAAGGAACTGCTTTTATAGTTTGTGATTTAATTGCTTAATTTAAACCGTATATTCTGATAGTAATAGTAAGTTAGAAAATTACTGAATTACATTTGCTAACTTCGAAGAAAAGTAGAACCGAAAGAAACGCCATCTTACTATATGCAAGAAAGAAACAAACTTGGGCAGAGAGAAGAAATTGCTATCATTATCAGTAAGTGTGTTTTTATGTATCCAAGTTATAACTTTAACTTGATTCAATTGTAATTGAATGGTATGAAAATTGGAGGTCCAGACATGAAATCTTTATTACCTCGACTGTAATTAGTGAAACTAATTCTGTTATCTATTCGCTTTGTTTTTAGGTCTGTAGGCATATTTCTAAAAACAGTACCTATTTTGCATGCTTTAGGTGATGTGTGACTCTAGGATAAATCGTCGTAACAGATCAATTTATTTATTTACAATGTTACCAATGATATCACAAATATATATCATTTTAAAATCATCATGTAAGATATACACAAATAATTTACTATATACGAAAACAAAAATAAAAACTTTTGTTTACAGTAGAGCAGCGGTGACCAAAGCGGGTGTCGTGATTACATCGTGTAATCACAGACATTCAAACGGGTACGAGGAGTTTCCTGTACATTGCTGTGTGTTTCATTCACGTACTGAAGGCAAGCAGTGGCGGTATCATGTCGCTCTACAAACTCTGTCTCTACAAGTAGTAAGAGGTGGTTTCGTAAAGAATGAGAAGGAGAACTTTTTTGTTGTTCTGTCGGAGAAAATGTAGGCTACTATATCTTTACTATGCTCAACGGTTCAATTAGGAGTATATATAGAGTATATTGTATAAATTATATTCCAATATTTAAATTTCAACAAATGACTGAAATGATTTCCAATTTATGTTTTAGTACTGAGATATTCATAGCATGTTGCGTTTTTTTCCACTATGTCAAAATTATATAGCGTTGTTGAAGAGTTTATCTTGAAATACATTCAAATTCAAATTCAAATGTATTTACAATTAACATTTGAAATGAATACATGTGAATACATACTCGAAATGTGCATATGCTCGTGCTAGGGTACAGTCCAGTAGTCTACATAAATTTTACAGAGATCAAATAATAATACTGATGATAGAAATAATAGTAACAACAACAATAATAATAATAATAATAATAATAATAATAATATTAGAATAATCGTGACGTAGATGATACAAAGATAGTAATACAAAATAATTCATTAATAATAATAATAATAAAAATAATAATAATAATAATAATAGAATAATCGTGACGTAGATGATATAAAGATTGTAATACCAAATAATTCATTAATAATAGTAATAATAATAATAATAATAATAACTTAATAATAATAATAATAATATTAGTGATAAAACAAAAATATTTACAATAATAAAATAAATACTAAGACGGATAAAATAAAATATAAAACCACTAGCGAGAGTTAACACAACTTAAATAAGCATATAATAACCGGAAAAAAATGAACTCGAAAATCAACAGAAAAGTTCGTTGTATCGCAGACGACAGCAACCGCCGTATTGACATTGTGTTATGCGTTAATAGTAGTAGGGGGGAGCCGAAAGTCTACGTAACTGCCGTTCTTTTCGAATCTTCTCGCACGATCATGGGAAGTTAATGCTGCAAAAACAAAATGTCTACGAGTCAAACTGTTCATTATTACCAGGATAAATACAAATAATACTGAAATATATTAATCAAGTTTCAGTTATAGATCTCCCCTTTTGTGCAAGAGATGTCATATCAAAATATTTTATGAATGGCGGGGAAAATATAAATTTCAAGAACTCTCTAATGACATGGGAGGCAAGTTTAAATTTACTGTAAACCGGTGTGTTATCTTATAGTGTCAACAGTAACATATAGATATAAAGTTTTTTTTTTTAAATTTTGGTCTACATTTTCAACAGTATGAAGCGGAATTTTTAACCACTCTGTATTTTTTTTTAAATAGGAAGATTATTTTACACTTTGTGGAGGTCTATAGTCAATAATACATAAATTGTTAAATATTCCAAATGATTAACACATGTTGATGTATGATTTTTATGGGAGTAATTGTATTACCCCTTCCTTGGTATTAGTAAGTTGCAATAAACGTTGATAGTAGGAGGGTTAATGATAAAATGATTACTGCCTCTTCACATCACAAAAATCACAATACATTGGCTGACGATATTTCGTCACAGAATTCGTAAATTAATGTATTATGCAGAAATTGGAAGCTGTTGGTTCAGTCGAATACCTTCAGCACAGAGAATTATTTCGGTTCACCACGTGGCATTTTGATGAAACGTTTTGCCCCACGTGACTTGAGGAGAACGGAAATCTTGATGACGTCATGATGTAAGGGGGAGATCAGCTAAGATAGACGGAAATGAAACCTTCCTAACTAATTTCCGCTACAAATTCTCGCCTCCAAGGCTGGCTACTGTCTGCTTGGGATAAGAGTTAATGTGTAAGATGTCAGACTTGTACCTCTTATTGCACCGCTGGAGTTTAAATTATTTCTTAAAGCTATTTCTGGAATGTAGCTCATATGGATTTATATACGCACAGAACAATGAGATGTTCGTTTCTTATTCTTCACACTGGGATACGTTGAGAATGTTATTATGCAAATTTGTTTATATTTGCTAAGATTTTAAATACCAATAGTGTAGTAGTATTCAATTCAATTCAATTTATTTGGCCATTAAACATACAGTTTTAGGCTTTGTCAGAATACATTGAAAAAACATATAAATACATTTTAAAAAACACTAATAACAGAAACAGTAAAATTTAAGTAATCCAATGAAAACATGAAATAATCTGAAACTTTTAAATTGAAGAAAACTAACTAAATTGCAATTAAAACCTATTTATTAAAATACAATTTCGTACAAGTGTGTGTTGAAAAACTCAGCAACAGAATAAAAAGGATTATTTAATAACCGATTGTAAAATCTAGTTTTGAAGCTATTGATTGGTAATTTATAATATTGACTTGGGGGTTTATTATATAATTTCATCCCCATAATTAAAAAGTTTGTGTTAATCTTGTGTAATCTACAATAGTAGTAGTAGTGGTAGTAGTAATAGTAATATAATAATAATAATAATAATAATAATAATAATAATAATAATAATACTGACTACAGACCAACTGGTAAACGAAACATAGGTAGACCCAGGAAAAGATGGTTTCAACAATTTTAAAATTTATATACTTCATGAGACCGGAACGAGCCAAACAAGGCTTAAACCATGCGGCTGATGATGATGATAATAATAAAATTAAAATAAAATAAAATTTAACTCATAAATTTCTGAAGCTAGAAAAATCAATAGAGGAGTACGTCAAGGATACAGCCTTTCACCAACATTTTTCAGTATGTGTATTTAAATGAAATAATACAAAAATGGGAACAAGAAATTCAAAGTATTAAAATAAGCCAAAAACAAGAATTCAAAGTACTCCTATTTACGGATCAACACGTAATTGGCAATATTATAGATTCTGTTATTTGACACACTTATGTAGCATCAGCTATATTTTTGTGATGCGATATTAAATTGATTATTATTAAGACATTGCCTACTTTCATGTAATACAAAATTTTCAAATAAACATACATAAGTGAAGTGACTTAACACATTTTGGAACATATTAAAATGTACAGCAGCATTGTTAGCTAGCACAATATCAATTTCCAAAAATGAAATTCTATCAGTTAAACTCACTTTCCATAATGTTAAAACTGCCAGAGTCTCCTTTCAGTATCTTCAGGATATTTCCACTTCTAAAAACATCACATTTCCTGAAAAAGTAACTTTTTTGACGTAGCACCATTTGGAAAAACACTCTTCAACTCTGAAATAAAGAAATTTAAGAAAATGTGTTATAGGGTGTTTTAGTCTTCTCTTTACTCAGGCTTGGAGAACTGGGCGACAATTATGGCGTTACGTCACTCATCGGATACGTCAATCACCCCTTCCTTCCATCCCCGCGTCATTGACCTGGTAGGGGAGGGGATTATTCTGTTCTTTAACTATTTGTTAAATTTTTCACTGATTTTTCACTTTGTGACCTGGTAGACTGTAAGAGAAGGCCTTAACACTGCCAGTATAAATAAAGAATTATTATTATTATTAATTCACTGCGGGCTAAAGCAGGGAGATGTACTATCACCTTTACTTTTTAACTTCGCTCTAGAATATGCCATTAGGAAAGTTCAGGATAACAGGCAGGGTTTGGAATTGAACGGGTTACATCAGCTTCTTGTCTATGCAGATGACGTGAATATGTTAGGAGAAAATACACAAACGATTAGGGAAAACACGGAAATTTTACTTGAAGCAAGTAAAGCCATCGGTTTGGAAGTAAATCCCGAAAAGACTAAGTATATGATTATGTCTCGTGACCAGAATATTGTACGAAATGGAAATATAAAAATTGGAGATTTATCCTTCGAAGAGGTGGAAAAATTCAAATATCTTGAAGCAACAGTAACAAACATAAATGACACTCGGGAGGAAATTAAACGCAGATTAAATATGGGAAATGCCTGTTATTATTCGGTTGAGAAGCTCTTATCATCCAGTCTGCTGTCCAAAAATCTGAAAGTTGGAATTTATAAAACAGTTATATTACCGGTTCTTCTGTATGGTTGTGAAACTTGGACTCTCACTCTGAGAGAGGAACATAGGTTAAGGGTGTTTGAGAATAAGGTGCTTAGGAAAATATTTGGGGCTAAGCGGGATGAAGTTACCGGAGAATGGAGAAAGTTACACAATGCAGAACTGGACGCATTGTATTCCTCACCTGACATATTTAGGAACATTAAATCCAGACGTTTGAGATGGGCAGGGCATGTAGCACGTATGGGCGAATCCAGAAATGCATATAGAGAGTTAGTTGGGAGACCGGAGGGAAAAAGACCTTTAGGGAGGCCGAGACGTAGATGGGAGGATAATATTAAAATGGATTTGAGGGAGGTGGGGTATGATTATAGAGATTGGATTAATCTTGCACAGGATAGGGACCGCTGGCGGGCTTATGTGAGGGCGGCAATGAACCTTCGGGTTCCTTAAAAGCCATTTGTAAGTATTATTATTATTATTATTATTATTATTATTATTATTATTATTATTATTATTATTATTATGTGATTGCGTACGGGCCACAGATACGTCATTCAACGCCGGTGGACTGTGGACGGGGAACCAACACTTTCCCCACGCTTTCCACCCCTCTCTCGCCAGTTCTGTACCCCTGTCTTTACTTCTACATTACATCCGTCTAATATTTACACTTACCTATGAAATACCCCGAATTTTGGATTTAGAATTAGCCTACGGATAAATGAACTCGTACAAATGGAATGTAAACCAAATTATTTTAATAGTTAAAGAGGAGAAAAACGATAGTTACACTAAAAGTTATATTCTCGATATTATGTTAAAAATGTTATGTTTTATTTAACGACGCTCGCAACTGCCGAGGTTATATCAGCGTCGCCGTTGTTACGGAATTTTGTCCCGCAAGAGTTCTTTAGATGCCAGTAAATCTACTGATATGAGCTTGTCGCATTTAAACACACTTAAATACCATGGACCTAGCACGGGATCGAACCCGAAACCTCGGGCACAGAAGGCCAACACTATACCAACTGCGCCAAACAGGCATACTCTATATTATGGATGATGGAAGAATTCATTTGCGTAAAAATTTATTAACCAAATTTTCTCGTACTATATACAGTACTTTCTCTCTACTTTGCTTACTTTTAAAATAAAAATTATCCGACTGCTAATTACATTGGAATGGTATGAGCTTCTGAAATACTGAATACGGAAGTTCATGAAAAAATTACACCGAATATTTTTAATTTTCTATGTACATATACAGGGTGTATCGAAATTAATATCGAAAATTGAAACAATTCAAAGTATACGATAATAGTAGCAAAAAAAGTTCCAATAAACATGGGTCCACAAACGAGTCGTTTGCGAGATATTTTATTTTATTTTTATTATTTTTGTGAAATTTGGTTTTAAATTAGATTAGTTGTAATTGTGATAATTAATGATAACGGTAATAATAAGAATAACTGTTGTTTTACTATTTTATTATTAATAGGTATTATTTTCGTTTTGAAGATTCAAACTGTGCATAGTTATAGCACGAATGGCCATACGGGCTCGAGCGAAGGATCTTGTGTACATGAGTTTGTATAATTTATTATGCATCAATAAATGCACTTATCTATCTATCTATCTATCTATCTATCTATCTATCTATCTATCTATCTATCTATCTATCTATCTATCTATCTATCTATCTATCTATCTATCTATCTATCTATCTATCTATCTATCTATCTATCTATCTATCTATCTATCTATCTATCTATCTATCTATCTATCTATCTATCTATCTATCTATCTATCTATCTATCTATCTATCTATCTATCTATCTATCTATCTATCTATCTATCTATCTATCTACCTACCTACCTACCTACCTACCTACCTACCTACCTACCTACCTACCTACCTACCTACCTATATATCTATCTATCTATCTATCTATCTATCTATCTATCTATCTATCTATCTATCTATCTATCTATCTATCTATCTATCTATCTATCTATCTATCTATCTATCTATCTATCTATCTATCTATCTATCTATCTGTCTGTCTGTCTACCTGTCTGTCTGTCTACCTGTCTACCTGTCTATCTACCTACCTACCTATCTACCTATCTATCTATCTATCTATCTATCTATCTATCTATCTATCTATCTATCTATCTATCTATCTATCTATCTATCTATCTATCTATCTATCTATCTATCTATCTATCTGTCTGTCTGTCTGTCTGTCTGTCTGTCTGTCTGTCTGTCTGTCTGTCTGTCTGTCTGTCTGTCTGTATGTCTGTCTGTCTGTCTGTCTACCTGTCTATCTACCTACCTACCTACCTACCTATCTACCTACCTACCTATCTACCTACCTACCTATCTACCTACCTACCTATCTATCTATCTATCTATCTATCTATCTATCTATCTATCTATCTATCTATCTATCTATCTATCTATCTATCTATCTATCTATCTATCTATCTATCTATCTATCTATCTATCTATCTATCTGTCTGTCTGTCTGTCTGTCTGTCTGTCTGTCTGTCTGTCTGTCTGTCTGTCTGTCTACCTATCTACCTATCTACCTACCTACCTACCTACCTATCTATCTATCTATCTATCTATCTATCTATCTATCTATCTATCTATCTATCTATCTATCTATCTATCTATCTATCTATCTATCTATCTATCTATCTATCTATCTATCTATCTATCTATCTATCTATCTATCTATCTATCTATCTATCTATCCTATCTTCTGTCTGTCTGTCTGTGTGTCTGTCTGTCTGTCTAATTGCGAATATTTGGTTACAAGCCGCCACTCACTTCATTATGACATATCATCCTAGTCAGTACAAATCTATTTGAAATGCCTTTTGACTTTTCGTTTAATTCCCATATAATTTGGCTTACATTAACAAGGAATACAATACTATCCCGCACGTTACATGTTACAATTTACTGTACACTCTTACCTGTTTAAGGAGGTGTTCTACCTCTCGGCAATGTTCGCGGGCCGCTTCTTGTGCGCAACGAGTAAAGCATATTATGTTTACAACGAATGAAGTCAGTGGCGGCTTGTAACCAAATTTTCGCAGTTATCTCGCAAACAGCTGGTTTGCGAACCCCTGTTTACTGGAACTTTTTTCCTTCTATTATCGTATACTTTCAACGTTTCAGTTTTCGCTAATAATTTTGGCACACTCCGTATATTAACAAATCTATAGGTCTATTTTCCCTTATCTGTAATAACTTCACGCCTTAAAATTGTCCCTGTGGCTCAGGTATATAAAATCCTGTCCTTCATATGAAGTAATATGGAAGAATGGCGGTCATTCTGAGAATATATTAGTATTAAGGGTAAGAACTAAAGTTTTTTTGCTTATAGTGTGAGTACTTTAATTTAATGTGAGTGCACTTCTGTGTAACTGTAAATAATTACATCAAAACAAATTTATACTGCCGTTACATATGCTTTTCACCATCATCATGACTGTTAGTGATTTGAACCTCGGGCACTTTTTACAGCATTAATGTATATTACATTTTCATGTTACGAATTGTTTAAATTTTACACACGACATAGTTCATACAATAGTGATGTTGAAGCACTTGACTCCCTAAGGCACCGAACCACTGGACAGCAGCTGCATCTGCCCTAAGGACAACCCCTGAGGTTAGCATTCCTGTATGTTTTGATTTATAGCCACAAGGCGTGAGAAATGTGGCAAACAAACACGGTGCCTATGTAATATTCACAGAAAATGCGATATTGGATATTATAATAGCAGATGAATTAAAAGAATAGAAGTAGAAATGGATTTTAAATTCTGAAGGTTTGAAATAATATTAACTGTACCGCAAAAAGCAGTTGGTTTCACTACTTGGGTGTTTCTGATCTTTTCCTATAGCTCAATTAAGGGCATATTACATACAAATCCAATGGGATCGAGTTTGTTTCTAAGCAGGAAATTGGAAGTTTACCTGCCAACAGAGAAAAAGAACTTTTGTCCTATACGTTGTATGTAATCGTGAAAACTTTGTAACTAATTCAACAGTTCATAGCATAAATACGCGTAAGAAAATAACTTTCATACTCCATCGGCAAGTCTATCATGCTATCAAAACGAAGTGCGTTATATTTATTTACTTATTTATTTGTTTATTTATTTATTTATTTATTTATTTATTTATTTATTTATTTATTTATTTGTTTGTTTGTTTGTTTGTTTATTTTATTTTATTTATTTATTCATTTCTTTATTTTATTTATATATATATATATATATTTATTTTATTTATTTATTTATTTATTTATATTTATTTATTTATATTTATTTATTTATATTTATTTATTTATTTATTTAGCTAATAATTGTAACATAAAATATAATATATAAAGAAAAACTTTAGCTCGCCCCTGAAAGAGTAGAACTCGTGCTCAGGGGCGGATTCCTGAATTTGAAATTAATAAGTATACAATACAATTTGTCTTATGTCTACTATGTAATTATAATATATACATTTAAATTTATAATTTTTCAATTTTTATAAAATCCATACATAACTTTTTTAATTTAATACTAGAACTATTAGAATTGACAAGATTAGGATATTTAAATATAAATTTGTTATATATTGTTGGGCCTAAATTACTACTATGATTAAATACTGTAGCAGTGTTGCATTTTGGTTCAAACAATCATAAAGAATTCATACCTTTTGTTTCATAACATATGAGAATACAATTCAAAATTACTTCGATTTTAATGTATGAATTTTATTAATACAATATAATAAATTTGTCTTATGTTAAGTACATTAAAGTCTAAAAACAATTTTTGAGATGGAAAATCAGTAGGTTTATGAAGACATATTTTAATTATTTTCTTCTGTAATAAATAAAGTGCATTAAAATTGGATTTAAATGAGCTACCTCATCCTATAATTCCATACATAATTACCGATTCAAATAAAGTTAAATATATTGTGTGTAATAAACTTATTAACAAGTAATTCCTCAATGAAACAAAATAATATATTATTTTACGTAATTTATTACAAAGGTATTAATATGTTGGTTCCATTTTAAATTATTATCGAAAATTATGGCTAAATACTTAACTTCAAAGGACTTCTTAATAATTGGACATTTACACTGTATAAGAGAATAATCAGAATTATGTAATTTAATACTTAATATAGATGTAGGAGGTTTGTTACATTTTTCAGTTAATGATAATGTAATAATTATGGTTTTATTTTCGTTCATAGAAAGATAATTTATGTCAAAGATAATAAAAATGTTTTCTCGTTGTTATATTTGTGTTAAACGTAATAACAAATGCATTAGTAAATAATTAGAACAATTTTATTGCTTCTATTGAAAGATAAATAACAACCCCAACATAATATCATGGCCAGACAGTGTATGCGGGATGACTTAAGGAAAATTGAAGTTGTTTCGTATCAGAGTATATGGCACGTGCCGCGTCGTCTGTCTTTTGTGTACCTGGCCAGTACAGCAGCGTACAGAACAAAGGAACCCTGGTCCGTTCATAGTAACATTGCAACGCAAAGTGTGCAGCTGTGTTATCCTACTCAGTACGCGTTGAATAGTGTTGTGCTGATCCATTCATAATGTAGACGGCAAAACGTTCAATTCACTCAGAGATACAAAGTGTAATTAAGAAGTATGGGAGTGACAGTAATGAAGATTGACATATTTAGTTTTAATGTGTATACTTCACATTACTTCCTATATGTTTCCATTGAATTATGGTAATAACTTCATTTTTACCCTTGTTTTCCACGGTTTTAGTAAATGGGGCTTGGACCACTATGGTTCTGAACCCTTCAAATAAATAAACAAACAAACGAACGAATGAACCAACGAACAAACAAACAGACGGACAGACAGACGAACAGTTCAGAACCATAGTGGGCCAAGCGCCACTTCTTAAAAACGGAGAAAGCAAGGTTAAATTTAAGTGAATACCATAGTTTAATGAAGATTGACATCATTTAGTTTTAATGTGTATACTTTATATTACTTGCTATATTTTTTATTGAATTATGGGAATAACTTCATTTTAACCCTTGTTTTCCACGGTTTTAGTAAGTGGTGCTTGGCCCACTATGGTTCTGAACCCTTCAAATAAATAAACAAACAAAAAAACAAACGAACGAATGAACCAACGAACGAACAAACAGACGGATAGGCAGACAAACAGTTCAGAACCATATTGGGCCAAGAGCCATTTATTAAAAACGAAGAAAGCAAGGGTTAAATTTAAGTGAATACCATAGTTTAATGAAGATTGACATATCTTTTAGTTTTAATGTGTATACTTTATATTACTTGCTATATGTTTCCATTGAATTATGGTAATAACTTCATTTTAATCCTTTTTTCCACGGTTTTAGTAAATGGTGCTTGACCCACTATGGTTCTAAACCCTTCAAATAAGTAAATCAAATGAATAGATAAATAAACAAATCTTATCATTGAGTAAAACAACCTGTTCACATCTCAAAGTAATTATGTACTTACTTCCAGTAGAAGAGAGAATATTGTGTGAAGAACATTATAAATGTATTTCCTTTTGGAAAGTACATAGACTTAATTACGTAGGTGTGTTAGGTTCCTCGAGCTTGTATGTGTAGTACCGTCTCTACCAGGTTAAACAGAGCAGTTTTAATAGTTTATGCAGCTGCTTCTGTACGGCAAGAAATATTCCTAATAAAGGGTTAAGTGGTAGCTCTGAAACACAATTTTGTTCCCCTTTTAATGTTTCTTCTTCTTTATCAAGCTCTCCGTGTGAGGGACTCTGGCAAGAAAAAGTTCCTTAGCCCCTGTTTGAAAGTTGCTTTCGGCAGAAGTTCTTTCTTGTTGTAAAGTCTTTAATTAAGTTTCTTCACGTTGTAACTTAGCTGCCTGTGCCGTTGCGCTAACTTTAAATGAGTATGACCATGACTACGACAAGATCGAAGGAATTATTTTTAAAAGTCTTCCTTCCATCTCCAGCGCGGCGGCAGCAGGTTCTTTTATTTATACTTCCTTGCATATTAAGAAGAGACTGACTCTATAGAGACAGAAGTCACTGCTTTTATAGCAACTTCTTGAAGGTATGTACCTAATTTGTTATAATAATACATTCTCCTTATGTTTCGTAATTGCTTATTTTAAAAACGGCCATTAAGCATTAAGGGGATTGCTGATGTATACAGGGTGAACCATAAGTAATGTTATTAATTTCAGGAGGCTAGCCCTTGAAACGGAAAAACTCCTCTCGTCCCCGTTCTGTAAATAAACAATCTGTCTCGTCCCCGGCTGAAATGCGTTTCGTTAATCCAGGAACCCGTCTCGTCCCCGGAGAAATATGTTTCGTTAATCTAGGAATCCGTCTTGTCCCCGCTGAAATATTTTTCGTTAATTCAGGAACCTGTCTTGTCCCTAGCTTAAATATGTTTCATTAGTCCAGGAAACTGTCTTATCCCCAGCTTAAATATGTTTCGTTAATCCAGGAACCCGTCTCGTCCCCGGCTGAAATATGTTTCGTTTATCCAAAAACCCGTCTCGTCCCCGGCTGAAATATGCTTCGTTAATCCAGGAACCTGTCTTGTCCCCGGCTGAAATATGTTTTGTTAATCCAGGAACCTGTCTTGTCCCCGGCTAAAATATGTTTCTTTAATCCAGGAACCCGTCTCGTCCCAGGCTGAAATATGTTTCGTTAATGTCTTGTGCCCAACTTAAATATGTTTCGTTAATCCAGGAACATGTCTTGTCCCCAGCTCAAATACGTTTTGTTAATCCAGGAACCCGTCTCTTTCCCGGATGAAATAATTTTCGTTAATCCAGGAACCCGTCTCGTCCCGGCTGAAATATGTTTCATTAATCCAGGAACCTGTCTTGTCCCCGGCTAAAATATGTTTCGTTATTCCAGGAGCCCGTCTTGTCCCCGGCTTAAATATGTTTCGTTAATCCAGGAGCCTGTCTTCTCCCGGACTTAAATATTTTTGTTAGTCCAGGAACCCGTCTAGTCCCCGGCTTAAATATGTTTCGTTAATCCAGGAACCCATCTCGTCCCCGGCTGAAATATGTTTCGTTAATCCAGGAACCTGTCTTGTCCCCGGCTAAAATATGTTTCGTTAATCCAGGAACCGTCTTGTCTCCGGCTTAAATATTTTCTTTCATCTAGGAACTCGTCTCGTCCCTGCCTGAAATATGTTTCGTTAATCCAGGAACCCGTCTAGTCCCCGTCTTAAATATGTTCCGTTAATCCAGGTACCAGTCTTGTCCCCGGCTTAAATATTTTTCGTTAATCCAGGAACCCGTCTAGACCCCGTGTGAAATATGTTTCCTTAATCCAGGAACCTGTCTAGTCCCCGTCTGAAATATGTTTCGTTAATCCAGGAACCCGTCTTGTCCCTGGCTTAAATACGTTTCATTAATTCAGGAACCCGTCTAGTCCCCGTCTGAAATATGTTTCGTTAAACCAGGAACCTGTCTTGTCCCCGGCTTAAATATGTTTCGTTAATCTAGAAACCCGTCTTGTCCCGGCTTAAATATGTTTCGTTAATCCAGGAACCCGTCTCGTCCCCGGTTGAAATATGTTTCGTTAATCCAGGAACGTGTCTTATCCCCAGCTTAAATATGTTTCGTTAATCCAGGAACCTGTCTTATCCCCAGCTTAAATATATTTCGTTAATCCAGGAACCCGTCTCGTCCCCGGTTGAAATATATTTCGTTAATACAGGCACCTGTCTTAGCCCCAGCTTAAATATGTTTCGTTAATCCAGGAACCCGTCTCGTCCCCGGTTGAAATATGTTTCGTTAATCCAGGAACGTGTCTTATCCCCAGCTTAAATATGTTTCGTTAATCCCGGAACCTGTCTCGTCCCCACCTGAAATATGTTTCGTTAATCCAGGAACCTATCTTATCCCCAGCTTAAATATGTTTCGTTAATCCAGGAACCTTCTTATCCCCAGCTTAAATATGTTTCATTAATCCAGGAACCCGTCTCGTCCCCGGCTGAAATATGTTTCGTTAATCCAGGAACCCGTCTTATCCCCAACGTAAATATGTTTCGTTAATCCAGGAACCCGTCTCGTCCCCGGTTGAAATATGTTTCGTTAATCCAGGAACCTGTCTTATCCCCAGCTTGAATATGTTTCGTTAATCCAGGAACCCGTCTTGTCCCCGGCTGGAATATGTTTCGTTAATCCAGGAACCCGTCTTATCCCTAGGTTAAATATGTAAAATTATTTCAATAATTATTAATCATAATACACCGCTCTCTCAAATTGACTGAGCATATCGGGAATTAAACCAATGGCTTTCACAAAATCCTATGAAATATTTCACATACAATCATTTTTATCTCGATAAGGAAGTAAAAGCGCGCAAAATTGTATTTAAATTGTTTGTTTGAAATATTTCAAAGAATAAGCCCCTCAAATTAATGACATTACGTACGGGTCATCCTGTATAGATACAATTCAACGCATAAATAAAACTATAACTTAACCAATTCCCCTGAACCACTTATTATACAACTGTAATAGCTTGCCACTGCGCGATTGCTGGGCTCTGACGTCACAAATTCACAACCTGCCGACCACTGCATTAATCTGTTTATGATAATGTCAGTGTAACTCTATTTGAACTTTATTATTTAAATCAGTGATGTCAATAAAATGTTAATGAGTGTTATTATGATGCAAATAATGTATCTAAAAACTCTTTTGTTATTTATGTTATTATAATAGCTTAATTATTAGTTATTATAAGCTCCACTTACAATGCAAATTTTGATTCAGAAGCATTAACAATTTAATATAGAAACACATTTGGCATTTATTGATTTTATAAAAGCATTTGATAAAGTGAACAGAAGTTTCTGATTCGAAATTTTGACATCAGATCCCAAAACAGATCATATATAATATTTATAACCTTTATAAATCAAACCTTATTGCAGTAAAAATAAAAGAAAAAATAACTCATTGGACGGAAATAATCTCAGGAGTCAGACAAGGTTGTGGCCTCTCTCCTTTGCTTTTTAACGTTTATATGAATGCTATTGTGAAAGATTTTGGACAAAGAAAACACGGATATATCACTATTAACAGAAATTTAAAGTTAGATGTAATAACGTTTGCAGATGATCTTGTTTTACTAGCAACATCTGAAAATGATTTGCAATGATCAGTACATAATTTAAATTTAATAGCTCAAAAATATTCAATGGAAATATCCATTAACAAAACAAAAATAATGGCCTTTCGTGGTAAATGCCCAATACCAAGCAAAATTTGTTTAAATAATACAATTTTGGAAAGAGTTAATGAGTTTAATTATTTAGGATATAAACTTTCTTTTGTTCAAAATTTGGATTTATCAGAGAAATTTGTAAAATTCAACAAATCCATGCGCATCATTAATAGAGTTTTAAAACCTTCATTAATACAAAAATCAACTTGTACTCGTCTATATCAAATAATAGCTCGACCAGTCTTATGTTATGTGAGTGAAGCGTGGACTATAAGGACAAAAGATGAAAGCAGACTATCAGCTGGCTAGATGAGATTCATGCGCCGAACAGCTGGCTACACTAAATGGGATCGAAAGAAAAATGAAGAGATCCTTCAAGAACTTAATGTGTCATCAAAACTGGACTATATCTCCAGATATCAGTTAAACTGGAAGGAACACATCTCAAGAATGGTTTCATCCAGGATCCCTAAGGCAATAATGAAGTATCGTCCAAATGGGAAACGGTCACTTGGTCGACCTATGAAAAGATGGCAAGAAAATCGCTTTTTCAGGCCGTAACAGTTCTTTTGGAACTAGTACTTGATAGGATGATGATGATGATGCTGATGATAAGCTACATTCTAGAGTTATAACTTCATACCATGGTTAAATATTTATAATAGGATGCGAAACTGCGGTCAGCACCATCTGGTTTTGGGGATCTGAAATAAGGTGATCAGTGCCCAACGTCGTAGGTGGTGAACATTAGAACTACGTGTTGGGTACATTACCCAGAGTTCTCTATTTATCCGTTCGAGATATTGCTGTACGGGAGAGTTGAGGAGCCGCATAGGAGCCGAGATGGCGGACTAAAACTTGCTAATAAGTGAACATAAAGTGATACGTATGTGTATAAGCAGTGTATGTTAAACAGTGATGTTCATGGACGTTGTAAAATAGTGTTGTTGAATGTATTGTAAAGTAATAGTAGTATAGTAAATTGAACTATCTAAGTAGTTCTTGCAGACTTTTCCATTGTTCTGTACAATAAATACCCAAAGAATACAATCCCAGTTATCTAACCTTTTGCTTTGTTTTTTGTCTCTGTCTGGTTATATTTTAATCGGGTAGTGTAAAACACATCGTCTCTTTTATTTTCCTGTTGGCTCCGGTAAGAATTTTCAGTAGAATATGCTGCGAGGAATGAAACTGTGAATGTTTTATTTTAAATTGGGTTAGTTTTGAATATCGATGAGGTTGGGAGGGAATACTTTCTGCACACTTTAACATTTTCGAGTCCACGCCTGTGGAGTAACGGTTAGCACGTCTAGCCGCGAAACCAGGTGGCCCAGGTTCGATTCCCGGTCGGGGCAAGTTACTTGGTTGAGGTTTTTTCCGGGGTTTCCCTCAACCCAATATGAGCAAATGCTGGGTAACTTTCGGTGTTGGATCCCGGACTCATTTCACCGGCATTATCACCTTCATCTCATTCAGACGCTAAATAACCTAGATGTTGATAAAGCGTGGTAAAATAACCTACTAAAAAAACATTTTCGATACTAGGTGCGCTGCTAAATGCATGGAGTAATTACTCTTTTCGCTACTTGGTGCGCTGCTAGATGTAATAACGCCCCTCCCACAAACAGATGGCAGCAAGATCAATTTCTACAACAGCGCCTCTAGTGTGTGTTACGGGAAACTCAGTAAGTTTCGCATCCTATTATATATTTATCCATGTTCATACTCTTAAAATTAAGTCACTATTAGGTTCAAGTACATGTCTGTTTCATATGAGTTGAATTCATTGTTCTGTATTATCAAATATGTCTACATAATCCTTTATACTGTAGGAAAAAATAACCAGTATAACAATAAAACAGCGTATAAAAGTACTTATGAACAACTTAAATTAATAAATCAAGTTATAAGTAAGGAAATCGAAAATATGCGCTTGTAATCTCATCTGTTACAAACACTGACGTTAGCACTCGCTCGGATTAGAATTGTAATCCACTCTAAAAGCATACACATTACTACACAGAAAAGAGTCACAATTACAACCAAACACGTCAGACATCAGAGTGAAACTGTAGCAGGAAGGCACTGAAAATTTCACGCTATCAGCATTGAAAGAGGAGATGTGATGACGTGATAAACAACAGTGGATTGCATATGTAGGGGAATATGGGTCAGGACGGGGAAGGGGGCAGGATGGGGTATAGCCTCTATCTTCCCAACAAGTAGTGCAATCTACCGAATTTTTTTTAGAACTTCGTCAACTCATGTAAATATATCATCACACAACACTTACTGCCATTCCTTGTATCTGTTGTATGTTATTCGGTTGCTGCATCATATTGTATCATTCATTTGCAACTTTAAAGTGTTCTCTTGTCACACGTAAGTAGAAATGAGATTTATTTAGATAATATATTTAAAGTCATATTATAGAGTGCTTACGTGGCTTTTAATTCCGAAACTCTCTTAAATTTCGTGCGTTGTTTTTCCTGCTAATACCTCGTAACTTAGAAATTGTGACTGTGGGGCAAAACGGGGTGGGGCATAACAGGGCAGTACGTTCTGCCCCACGTCATATTTCATTAAATTTCACATCCTGTAATGGGTTGTTCGTTCTGTTGTTTGTCAGAAGAAGGTTGGATTAGATGCGTATCATGTCTAAAATAGGCACAAAATTGTTGCGCAGGAGTAGACAGTGAAGACGAGGATGCCACGCACATTTGCGTATTTTGCGAATGACTTTTTCTCAAGTAAACTTGTAAAATGTTGTAGTATTCACACTTTCGGTATATAATTTTTGTCACTTTTGCCATTTAATTATTTAAAAAAAATAGATACCCCATTTCGCCCCATACGTAGGGCAGAACGGGGCAAAATACACATTTCGAAAAAAAATAATTTATCTTAAGGTTATAATGACCGGATTTCACTCGAAGTGCATATTTTTTTACTTGTTTACAGTTTAATAAAAGCATATATGTCATAAAACCCATACATTTACATTATTTGATACCAAATAAAAACATTCAAACATTAACTACCCCGTCCTGCCCCATGTTCCCCTATGCCGCGAGAGTACTGGAGGGTTAAATAACAATTTATGTGGAATGCTTTTGTAATTTAATTAAGCGCTAATTTTATATGAAGTAATGATTAAGGCATAAAACTTGTAATTAAAACGATGATGACGTCAGCTTCACCTAAATTCCAAAAAGGAAAGGATTGAATAACTGGTAGGTAGGCCATGCGATCAATACCAGCTTGTAGGGCTTTGTGTAATACACAGGCCTATAATACCAATAACGTATCGATATCAGCATAATAACTAATTCCATTACAAGGGATTACTCCGGCGATGTTAGTTCAAATTCCTTGTTTCATCGAACTCCAAGTCCATTACCGTCAACCGCCTCAAACCACGGACATCAATAAAAGCTACCGGAACACTTGTCTTCCAATCACTGTCATGTCCGCTCTTTCATTAGCCGTCCTTCCTGTTATTATGAATATATTCTGTGTACAGGAATAGCATATGAAAGACAGGCGCACAATGAATATTTCATACACAAACCACCAAGCTTCAAATTATAACGTGGAATTGTTTTTTTTTTTTTTTATTCTGAGCCACAGGATTTATTTGTACATGAAATTCTCATATAAATTTTACGCTAACCTCTATTTTATTTCTTTCTGTTTTGATAAATAATTGCTCCAACATTCAAGGGTTTAGAGCCATAGTGGGCCAAGCGCCATACATTAAAAACGGAGAAAACAAGGGTTAAAATTAAGTGAATACCATAATTTAATGAAACATATAATATAAAGTATGCACATTAACACTAAATGGTATGTTAATCTTCATTAAACTATGGTATTCACTTAACTTTAACCCTTGCTTTCTCCGTTTTTAATAAATGGCGCTTGGCCCATTATGGTTCTGAACCCTTCAATTACAGTATATCGTGACAAGGAACTAAAATTTGTTCCACTTAATTGTTTTTCTGGACAAAACTCTCTTTATAAAGGTTTTTGCAGACTAATTTTTCTTTCCTTGCCATTGGTATTTGAAAATTACCGTCGTCTCACCATCTGTTTTTTTTAAGTCTGTTGTTTAACGACGCTGTATCAACTACTCGGCTATATAGCGTCGATGGGGTTTGGTGATAGCGAGATTATTTGGCGAGTTGAGGCAAAGGATTCGCCATAGATTACCTGACATTCGCCGTACAGTTGGGAAAACCCTTGAAACTCCCAACCAGGACCAAACGGGAATCGGATTATCAGAGATTATCCTGCAAGAAATAGTCAAATTAACAAAAATATCCAACATTTAGTAAGGTCCATTCTGCGAAAAGATTCTACATGCTTATTTGTCGATAAGTAAGAATGTCCGTGTCTTTAAAAAGTCCAGTTATTCAAAATATTCAGTTCATAATGACCAAAGAGTTAAATGTACAATTTTTAATGACGGAAATGTCCAGTATTACAAATAGTTCAACGTCAAAAAGTGTCCAACTCGTGATGTATTTATGAGCATATTATTAACTCAGGCTATTTCTCCCTAATGTCATTCCATCAGCTAAACTGGTGGACGGTGGCCAAGCATAGGGACCCAGGACGAAGGATCCTGAAAGAAGCCGAGGCTCGACCCGGGCTATACTGCTACTGATGATGAAAATCATCATGATTATTAAAAAATTTGAATGCAGAATTTAGAAATCAAACAGTTTTCGCTTTGTGATAAAACACATTCAGTAGAATCTATAATCATAAACGGTTAGGTTTTCACTAACAACTTATTTCTATCTTGAGCATTAAAGCTGAATAATTCCTATGTTTTAAGGGTGCTAGGACATGACACTGTCTGTTTTAACTCTTGAACTTGCAAATGACTGAATCATTTCTATGCCACAGGTTTACGAAATGTATACCATGCATTAAACAATGCTTACAGTATCTTTTGATGAAAAATTAAATCACATCCTCAACAGAATATTTATAGGGTGCCTCCAAATACAGTAATTAGAATTTCCCGTAACTTTGATTTTTTCAAAACTTAGGTACACTTATCTTATAAACTAATTGAAGATCGATTCATGAAATATCTTGGCAAAACATATTAATTAACTCTTTGAAATGCATGGAGTGGTTTGCTTTTAAACTTCTTCATTGAATTCTTAAAAATTCAGAATGAAGAAAATTTTAGGAAAAAAAAAATAATAATAATATATTTTTTTTAATTTTGTAATATGTGGTGTTTAGTTAAGAAAATAGTGCATTCATTTTTTCACTTAATATTATTCTCATTATACCCCCCCCAAAAAATTAGAGAGGTTTGACTAATATTCTATGAGATATGAACCATGCGTAACAATTTCTTTTCTAATTATCGAATTTTGGGACATCCTATAAATATTCTGTTGGGGGTAAGCGATTTAATTTTTCATCAAACGATAACCTACTATAGGCATTGTTTAAGGGGTTAGTTGCAGCTTACAGCAGTAAAATGTTCGGAAATATTCAACATTTTTCTTCGCCATTACTGTATCTTGTACAATAATGAAAATTGGTATGTGTAAAACACTATCCTTCTGCTATACGAGAAAAAAACATTTTTACGATTAAAAAAAAATAATATATATATATATGTATATATATATATTTTTTTTTTTTTTCAAAATTCAAAATGGTACCAGTTTACTGTGCAGTGATGAAGCGTTTCTCTCATAACTCATAAACTTGTTAACTTTTTCATGTTTTCTCTCTTTTATTTTATTGCCGAAACTCATATTTACAATATCATGCTCTTTCAAGTACATTCCTTAAAGAATAATATTTTTTTTGTGTTAGAAGAAAATACTGATATTTGACCATTTTTTAAAATGAATTTAATTTTTATCAGCCAATCTATAAAAAGGTAGAGAAGTGATTTTGCATCATATTGTAGATATGATATGCATAAATACACACACAAAACTTCATCACAGAATGTTGGATAGTTTTTGAGTTATGATGGAAACACTTCATCATTGCACAGTGAACTGCCAGAATTTTTTATTTAAATATATATATATATATATATATATATATATATTAAATACTTACTTACTTATTTACTGGCTTTTAAGGAACCCGGAGGTTCATTGCCGCCCTCACAACATAAGCCCGCCATTAGTCCCTATCCTGAGCAAGATTAATCCAGTTTCTACCATCATATCCTACCTCACTCAAATCCATTTTAATATTATCTTCCCATCTACGTCTCGGCCTCCCCAAAGGTCTTTTGCCCTCCGGCCTCCCAACTAACACTCTGTATGCATTTCTGGATTCGCCCATACATGCTACATGTCCTGCCCATCTCAGACGTCTGGAGTTTATGATCCTAATTATGTCAGGTGAAGTATACAATGTGTGCAGCTCTGTGTTCTGTAACTTTCTCCATTCTCCTGTAACTTCATCCCTCTTAGCCCCAAATATTTTCCTAAGAACCTTATTCTCAAAATCCCTTAATCTCTGTTCCTCTTTCAAAGTGAGAGTCCAAGTTTCACAACCATACAGAACAACCGGTAATATAACTGTTTTATAAATTCTAACTTTCAGATTTTTTGACAGAAGACTAGATGACAAAAGCTTCTCAACCGAATAATAACAGGCATTTCACATATTTAATCTGCGTTTAATTTCCTCCCGAGTGTCATTTATGTTTGTTACTGTTGCTCCAAGATATTTGAATTTTTCCACCTCTTTGAAGGATAAATCTCCAATTTTTATAGTTTCATTTCGTACTATATTCTGGTCACGAGACATAATCATATACTTAGTCTTTTCGGGATTTACTTCCAACCCAATCGCTTTACTTGCTTCAACTAGAATTTCCGCGTTTCCCCTAATCGTTTGTGGATTTTCTCCTAACATATTCACGTCATCCGCATATTTTTTTAAATAGTAAAAATATTTGTATCATATAGAAGAAGGACAGTGTTTTACACATACTATTTTTCATTATTGTACAAGATACAGTAATGGAGGAAAAATGTTGAATATTTCCAAAATTTTACTGCTGTAAGGTGTACCTAACCTCTTAATATTTCAAATTAGCATTTTTTGGACTATATATATTTTTTTTTTAAATCTCTTAAATTGACTGCTATCAACCATTAAAAATGTTCGTGTACCATCTTTGTCTATAAAAAATTAAAGTACCATTTGAAATTGTTTTGTGAATGTCAAGTTGTTGATATCCAAGCCACAAGTGGCAGGAACGGAGGCCGAGAATTATTCACTGCCCTTGTATAATCTGTACTGTGAGAAGTAGATGACCTGTTTAAGCCTACCCAGACTTCTACTGGGTGTTCAGTTCAAAGTGTGTCATGGCTCGCTGTATGCCGTCATGTGGCTAGTCGATGAGCCTAGAGAATTCAATCCCCCTACACTTCCGCAAAGGCGTATTACCTATGTGCCAGAGAAGTTGCCAAGCAAGTACGGCGTTTATTCTGAAGAGTACGTACCGATACGTACGGTAACGCCGATAGTGGCAAGAATGTGAACTGTTTGGAAACATGTACTGAGGTTAGTTTTTTTCTTACCGTCCTGATATGAGGAGAAGGTTAAGACGATTACTTACGTATTTGTTGACATTAATTTCGACGGTCAACATGGACACGGAGCATTTGATTTTTATTGTGGAATGTTGCCCTGCGCAACCGAAGATAAATACACTGCGTACGACTTGCCCGCGCAAAACACAGTTCGAAAGAGGTTATGGTAGCACACAGACCGTACAGGCCGCCATCTGTTGCTACGACGTTCAAATTATACCGTACACGTTCTCAAGTTCAGATTGAACACCTTGATTTATAGGCAACTTCTCTGACATAAAAGCAGAAACTCGCTGCAAATCGCTGACTCAACAGTGACGTCATGACACACTTTGAAATGAACACCCAGTATATGTCAGTAACACTTCTATGTCAGTAACGCACAGTCTGCGTAGCTCTCTCCGAACTCCATATAGATAACAGACCAAAATCCGATGTCACTGTGAGCCGCCTCACCAAGCATTTTTCCCCTCTTTTTTCTCGCTGAAGGTGGACGAATGCACAGTGACTTATTAGACTCGCCACAGCTCTCGGTCCGTGAAATGCGATTATCAGAGGCACCTGAGGTTCAGGAAGGCTATCTACTATGCAGGCCTCTCCTTTGATGCTCTGATTTCAGGCTTCATGCCAGATATAGTACAGGTCCTATTGAGCACTTTGTCAAAAGACGTGTTCAGTGTAGAAATTGTATTCAAGGGACATAATGTATTAATTTTTGTGCAAGATCATGCGTATTCGCTTGCTTTCCGCACAAAACCAATACGCGGTAAGTGTGAAATACCACATTCAGTATTCCCAACGTAACACACATAACTATTTCCCTCTTCTTACCGCTTAAGCGCGACATTCATTTTACTGCTTTAGGTTTTTAACATATTATTTTTAGAGACGTTTAACATTGTAATAATTATAAATTGGAAACTTACCACTGCAATCTCACCTAAATTGCACTGTCAATTATTGTTTTTAAATATTTGCAAAAATTAAGTAAACTCTACTACTCCACTAAAGTTATTGCATTCGTGATGCAAGTAACATTAAGGAAGCCGTGAAAATAGTAATATACGTTACAAGAGCGGTATGTTGACGTTTTCATGTTCGAGGAAAAGATTGAAAAAGCGAAACGTAGTTGAGCTTTTTTTAATTTCCGAGAACATGAAAACAAACATACCGCTCGTGTATCGTACATTATTTTGTGCGAAGATCGTTTATTACATACCTGAAAGACGAATTTCTAATTAGTTGCAATGAAATCTCCATATTGGTTTCTGTTTAATGACGGCAACTTCGGAAAACCAAAATATCTTTCTTCAACATTGTTGCTATAAAATGTTCTCTGTGTTTACTATACTCCAGCAGGTCGCGATATACGTCTGTCTTTTTTTCCCCCAGTCTATAAATGCGAATTTAAAACAAGCGGTAAGGTTATGTAATGATTTATTTTTCATTTTAATATTTTAACAATATTATTTATATAACATATTGCAGTAATAACATCGGCATCTGGAATCTTGTCGATTTTTTCACGGCTTCCTTAATGTTACCTGTATCATGAATGCAATAAGTTTCGTGGAGTAGTAGACCTTACTTAATTTTTGCAAATATTTAAAAACAATAATTAACATTGCAATTTAGGTGAAATTGCAGTGGTAAGTTTCCAATTTATAATTATTATTATGTTAAACGTCTCTAAAAATAATATGTTAAAAGCCTGAAGCAGTAAAATGAATGTCGCGCTTAAGCGGTAAGAAGAGGGAAATTGTTATGTGTGTTACGTTGGGAATACTGAATGTGGTATTTCACACTTACCGCGTATTGGTTCTGTGCGGAAAACAAGCAAACACGCACGATCTCGCACAAAATCAACAACATTCCAGATGCCGATGTTATTACTGCAATATGTTATATAAATAATATCGTTAAAATATTTAAATGAAAAATTTCATTACATAACCTTACCGTTTGTTTTAAGTTCGCATTTATAGCCTGGGGGAAAAAAAAGACAGACGTATATCACGGCCTGCTGCAATATAGTAAACACAGAAAACATTTTATAGCAACAATGTTGAAGAGAGATATTTTTGTTTTCCAAAATTGCAGTCATTGAACAGAAACCAAGACGAAGATTTCATTGCAACTAATTAGAAATTCCTCTTTCAGGTATGTAATAAATGATCTTCGCACAAAATAATGTACGATACACGAGCGGTATGTTTGTTTCATGTTCTCGGAAATTAAAAAAGCTGAACTACGTTTCGCTTTTTCAATCTTTTCCTCGAACATGAAAACATCAATATACCGCTCTTGTAACTCATATTACTATTCTTTATCTCAATGCCGGTTATGTGAAATATGATGATTTATGGAAAAATAATGAATCTATTTACTATAAAAAAGACGCATTCCAATGAAACCTGTCCTAGGATCGTCTTTATACACCACAAATTACAGATATTATTTTCGAGACACGAACTCGGGTATTTGGCAAAAAAACTAATGCTCAAATAGCCATAATGTTTGTTGTCTCTTCTTATTTTCTTCATAAAAACGACTGCTTCCTTCTTCTGTCGGTCATTTGCAATCCTTCCAAGAAACATTGTTACGATAAGTTACACATCACACAAGAGAAAACAGTCCACGTCTGAATTTGAAAATAAACGAAAACTATCTACGTTTACAGAGAGGGACTTCAGAGAAAATATGCTGTATATTGCAAGTTGAATATCTGTGTTTAGTCTTAAAGCGATAACACGCGAACCAGTTGACATACTGGGTGTTCAGTTCAAAATGTGTCATGGCTCGCTGTATGCCGTCATGTGGCTAGCCGATGAGCCTAGAGAATTCAATCTTCCTACACTTCCGCAGAGGTGTATAACCTAAGAGGTAGAGAAGTTGCCTAGCAAGTACGGCTTTCATTCTGAAGAGTACGTACCGATACGTACGGTAACGCCGGTAGTGGCAGGAATGTGAACTGTTTGGAAATACGTACTGTCGGGATATGGGGAGAGGGTTAAGACGACTACTTACGTATTTGTTGACATTAACTTCGACGGTCAACATGGACACGGAGCATTTGATTTGTGTTGTGGAATGTTACCGTACGCAACCGATGATAACAAATACCCTGCGTACGACTTGCCGGCGCAAAACACAGTTCGAAAGAGGTTATGGTAGCACACTAACCGTACAGACCGCCATCTGTTGCTACGACGTTCAAGTTATACCGTACACTTTCTCAAGTTCAGATTGAAGAACGCCTTAAATAATAGGCAACTTCTCTAACATATAAGCTGAAACTCGCTTCAAATCGGTGACCCAACAACAGTGACGTCATGACACACTTTGAAATGAACACCCAGTATAATTGCCATTCTTGTACAGTTGGATTTAGAACTCGGAGCGCTATCGAATGGCACAGCTTAAAATTCATTCCTAGCCATAAATATTGTGCGCGCAAGAACGAAACTAATAGGCGACGCTTCAGCGAGACTTCGCGACGATTTAACTAGGCAACACCGCTTCACTGTTACTGGCTAGTCGAGATAGACCGGCCTGAACTAGCTCCGCCTTATATGCTTTCTTATTCTGAAAGCTCTTTAATAAATAAATAAATAATCCGTGGCGCTACAGCCCACGAAGAGCCAAGACCGACCAGCCGGCTGCTGGCCTCACGGCCACATGCCGAAGCAGAGGTGGACGATCATCCAACCAGAATAGAGGTATCGTGTGGTTAGCACGATGAGATCCCCAGCCGTTATGGCTGGTTTGCGTAACCGGATTTCGATACCTATTGTAGCTCCCCAAGTGCATCACGATGCTGGGTGAGCACCGGTCCCATACACTGGCCGAAATTTCATGAGAAAATTTCTTCCCCCATGAGGACTCGAACCAGCACGCATCCCGTAACGCGAGTCCTAGGCATGGTTGCCTTAGACCACGACGCCACGGCGCGGGACCAAAACGCTTTAATACATCGTATAATTAGTATTGGCAAAGACTAATTGCAGTTAGTACACGTACATCATTTTATTTTTACTTCAATTTTTATTGTATCTGAGTTTTTGAATGTACTTCCCTCACACCCCTTCTACTAGTAAACTTCCACCCGTTCTCACACAGAACCAAGGCCGCATATGCAGTCAGAGACGTTCGGTCATAGTAGGCCTAAACAGTACTGAGTGAGTGAGTACAGTACGTTCCAGAAATATGGCCGCATTTTCCAGTGAAGAAAGAGCATTCATTATTGAATCATGGGTATTTTAGCACAGGTACTGTTACGTCGTTTGGTTACGTCGCATCCAGGTTTCTCTCACCCATTTCTACTGGCCTCTCTGTAAAGGCTAGTGGCTACGTAATATTATACAAATATATTTAAAATAATTTATGCTCGACCATGCCGAATTGTAGTAATTATGCACCTGGTAGCAGTCCTTTAATGCATGTCATTAAAGTACACCTACTCATTAAAGTACAGGTGTTCAGCCAATGACAAGTCAGCTTTGTACCGTTATA
This sequence comes from Periplaneta americana, assembly GCF_040183065.1. Lineage (NCBI taxonomy): Eukaryota > Metazoa > Arthropoda > Insecta > Blattodea > Blattidae > Periplaneta > Periplaneta americana. The sequence continues at coordinate 131,252,617 of NC_091130.1, forward strand.
AAACCGCAAGTATCGATTATTCTCGGATATGCAATCGAAAAAGAATTAGCGAAAAGTCTCGGAGGCTGGAAATCCAATACTGTCGCAGAAGATTATGTTCTGTCACTATAATAATTAGCGTTAATTGTAAATAATATTCAAATAAATTCAATTTGTCATATCGTTTTTCAATGTCGAATTCAATAATCAAGGTTATACCAAGTTTAACGGGATTAGCTACATCAAGGTCAATGACATTATTGTTCCTCGGAAAAAATCAATACTTTCGCGTCTGCGCACCTGTCTGCGTCTCCTGAAGAATTAAAGAATTACATTCAAGAAACAATGCATTCAGTTTCCGAAGATATGCTTAAAAACGTCTTCGATAATAATATGCACAAAAGAATTGAAGCCTGTATCGAAATGAACGGTCACCATTTTCAACAGTTTGTTTAAATATCCAGATTTTGATTATTTTTCAATTTAAATGCACTCTGCATTTTGTATGTTAATGTACTGTACACAGTATACTATACATTTCATAATGAATACGTCCGCCTGGATATTTCAGTTAGTGAATAAAAAAATAGTTATTGTTAATACTATATATATATATATATATATAGAGTAAATAGAAACCGAACGAAAATTACAAAAATCAAAATCGTAATATTTACTAGTTTACGTAAATAGATGTACTACTTTTCTTCCCTCCTATACCTAGTAAAGTGATTTGTTTTTATTTTACGCTAGTGTCATCAATCTCTGATCGTGGAAGGAGTAACAAACAGCGTTTTCGATCCTCGGCCGTTAATTGAAAGGTATAGCCAGGTTAATATTACAAATATTAGTAAAAATAGTTCTTTATGGTTGTGAAACTTGGACTCTCACGTTGAGAGAGGAACATAGGTTAAGGGTGTTTGAGAATAAGGTTTCAGGAAAATATTTGGGGCTAAGAGGGATGAAGTTACAGGAGAATGGAGAAAGTTACACAACACAGAACTCAACGCATTGTATTCTTCACCTGACATAATTAGGAACATTAAATCCAGACGTTTGAGATGGGCAGGGCATGTAGCACGTATGGGCGAAACCAGAAATGCATATAGAGTGTTAGTTGGGAGGCCGGAGGGAAAAAGACCTCTAGGGAGGCCGAGACGTAGATGGGAAGATAATATAAAAATGGATTTGAGGGAGGTGGGATATGGTGATAGAGAATGGATTAATCTTTCTCAGGGTAGGGACCGATGGCGGGCTTATGTGAGGGCGGCAATGAACCTCCGGGTTCCTTAAAAGCGAGTAAGTAAGTAAGTAAAAATAAAATGATGTCCCTGTAGTAGTAATGTAGTGATAGTGGTAGTGGTAGTGGTAGTGATTCTTAAAACTGAACATCTCGCCATTGCATGTAGTTGTATTCTAGAGCAATACAAGGCACACAGAACAGAACCGTCTGATTTAGGGACCTCGACATATCGCATTGTCTGCAAACAGACAAACGGTAGAGGCTGTCTGAGAGAATGTAACAGCGCCTTCCTGTTGCAGGGATCGCGCTGTTGTTATTGTAGGGCCCAGTTATTTATTAACTGTCACCTGCAAGATGATCGAACATGATTCATTTCTCTTCAGTGCCGATGCTTTTCGCTTATACGGTGCGTGATTTATGTGACAGCAAAACCAACGTGAATGAGAGAGAGAGAGAGAGAGAGAGAGAGAGAGAGAGAGAGGACGTGTGTGAGAGACAGAGAGAGGGAGCTAGTGGAGGGGATACACTTGCGGTTGTGGAGGGCTGCATCAATATGTCCCTGACAGTCCGCATGCAGGGTTCAGCGACTTGTCGACCAGGGGCATCCATCCTCACATTTATACTTGCTATTAATTTTATTATTTAATCCGTTAGGGGCGTGTAAAATGTATGACGTGTTTAGGTGCGTTCGTATAAACATGCGAAGAGCAGCTTTTTAGCCTTTTCTCTCCTCTGTACTTCTTACAGCTCATGCTTCATTGAAAAACTTTTGATTACACTGTATACTTACCTCTTTGCAAAAGGACTGTTGAAATGTGTTATTAAAATATTATATCTAACGATAACTAGAGAATGTTTGCTTTCAAAATATGACCTATGAATAAAAAGTGATCACGAGCAACAGAAATTGAATACACTGATATGAAACCATTTTGCTACAGAGAAACTGTATATATTTTTCAGTTCCCCACTATGGATACTTACAAAACCCATATGTAGTTCCGTTTCATCAATTATACAATTTAAAAAAAATAACGTTTTTTTTTTTTTTTTCGAAATTTATGAAAATGTCTAAATACTAAAAGTTACAATATATTCTTAGATAAATTGTATTATTATTATTATTATTATTATTATTATTATTATTATTATTATAATCTTACTTGATTCTGGCTGCCAGGTAGCTCAGTTGGTGGACTGGCTACGGACTGGAAGGTCCGGGGTTCGATCCCAGGTGGTGACAGGATTTTTTCTCGTTGCCAAACTTTCAGAACGGCCCCGAGATTCACTCGCCTCCTATAAAATAGAATACCGGGTCCTTCCCGGGGGTAAAAGGCGGTCAGAGCGTGGTGCCGACCACACCACCTCATTCTAGTGCCGAGGTCATGGAAAGCATGGGGCTCTACCTCCATGCCCCCCAAGTGCCTTCATGGCATTTTACGGGGATAACTTTACCTTTACTTGATTCTAAATTCTATTTCCAAGATCGTGTGCAATATTTTTTTACGCATTCATTAAGAATGCTTTGTCTAATTACAACTAAAACTTATTCTTTTTCTACTCCGATGTGTTTATTAATTTTATGCTATGCATTGGGCAGACCCAAGCTTGAATATGCATCTGTGGTATGGAACTCCATTACTTCCACTGCCTCGGCTAAGCTGGAGAATATTCAAAGAAAATTTATTTTCTTGTGTTCTTATAGATTTTTCCTTAATTCTCGTGATTGTAAATATGAGATTAACCGCAAATATTTTAATTGCTGTAGTTTATTTGCCAGACGTCAAGATCTTGATTATTTATATATTTTTAAATTCATTAAGGGTGTTATTGATTGTGAATCCTTCCTAAGCAATACCAGTCTTCGCATTCCTGCTAAGGGTTTAATATTTCAAAAAAATTTTTGCAATAGAAATTCTAAATCTCTCTCTCCGGTTTGCAGATGTATAAAATATGCTAATTTGCATGGATTTAACTTGAATCCATTTGATATGTAGTATATCATTTTGGAGTTTTATGTCAGTTATTAATTTATATCTTTTGTTTAAATATGTATTATAATATTATTCTCCTTATCTTTTATGTCATTTTAAGTTTATTAATTAATATGATTCCATCCTTTAATTTTTAATTAAAATTATTTTTAATTGTCATCATTTTATGTATTTTAATCATCCATTTTATTCCGTCCATTCATTGTCATTATTGTCGTTAATTGTAATTATTGCTTTTACGTGTAAAAATTATTTTATGCACTTTTATTGTGATTTGGTCATTATTAATTCTCATTTTGTAATTATGCTTTGTGCTGAACTGTTATTGGCCTCTGACTGTTGTATAGCACAATAAATAATAGTAAATAAATAAAACATACAAATAAATAAAATTTATTTATATTTATTATTATTATTATTACGTTAAAACTGGTAATTCAGACAATGGAATCACTAAAATGTTATAAAACGTCATAAATTGAAAATTATGAACAAAGTATTCCTGAATTTCATTTTTTTTTTTTTTTTTTGCTTAATATTGCTAGGAAACTTATTCATATGCCATTCCTTGAAACTAGCAGGAGTAAAGTTGTATTGGTTATTTTTATTAATAATTTATTTATTATTTTATTAATAATTTAAGCTTTAATTTAAGGTTTAATTTTACTCTCGAATGATATATTACGACGTTAAAATATGTTTTTAAAAATAATATGTCTCATTTGACGTTTTCGACATTATTTTTTAAATTCTGAAGTTTATCGTTTTTATTTCCAAAAATTACAGAAAAAACTGGCGCGATAGAAAAAATCTGAAAACTGGCTCGAATTCAACAACCTTCAATACTAAAAGCATTACATAAGTTAGATGACCTTGATACACAATACCGTCTATGGTGAGTTTCGTATACTACGACACTACACGTGTCCTTTAAAATGACACCTGAATCGATTGTGTAAGATATGTAGATAATAGTACATTACGCAACGAACCTATAATGGTAGTAATTAAGACGCAAGTATGTTTGTTTATGAAACGAGCGAAAGTGAGGTTCATAATTTTTATACGAGCGTCTTAATTACCATTATTGGCAAGTTTCATACGACTTTTTATGCTCGACTATATTTCTAACTTGAAATTATTCAAAAGTAGGTCATGTTATGGTTATGTAAGTGAGTAGCGAACCGACCTGAATTGTGAGATTTGCGCAGACGCGAAAGTATTGATTTTTTCCGAGGCCGAATGTCATTGACCTTGATATAACGTAGAGAATAAGATGAACATTAGCCTTGATATAACCTCAAAATTTATTTAGAATTGAAAAACGAGATGACAAATTGAATTTATTTGAATGTTATTTACAATTAACGCTAATTATTATAGTAACAGAACATAACTTTCTGCGACTATATTGAATTTCCAGCCTCCGTGACTTTTCGCTAATTGTCTTTCGATTGCATGTCCGAGAATAATCGATACTTGCGGTTTTATAATGTATGTATTTATTCACACTGCAGTGGGTCTATACCCGGTGGCAGTGGTAACTAATTACACTCAATAATGACAATAATAAACTTATTAATTAAAAATACAATTAATAATAATACTAATAATTAATACTAACAATAATTAATAATAGTAATAACAACAACAACAACAACAGGGAATATACTAAATTAAATGAAACGATCACTTAAAATAACATTTGAAATAAATCTAATTTGTATCTTAAAAATAAGATTTGTCATTGGCTGAACACCTGAACTTTAATGAATGGCTGTACTTTAATGAGGTGCATTAAAGGGCTATTACCAGGTGTATAATTACTACATTTCGGCATGGTCGAGCATAAATTTCTATAAGGTTCTAAAGTTGTAAAATCGTTTTTTTAAACAATTTGTATAGGTTTCTCAGGGTTCAGTTTGTCAAAACTGGATTTACGAATCCCACTCTGGTCATCTGACGGACTTGGAACAATAATCGAATATATATATATGGATCACTCACAGTCTACGAGCATGGGTCCATCCAGGTTCCTGTCCTCGGTGCTAGCCAGTATATATTTGTATTACCAGAGGATTCAGCTGATCAAGGTTCACTGCATGAAAATACATGATGATTGTGTGTCCTAGTTCTGTTACCTTACTTCTAACGTAAACGAATGCACGTGTTCACAGTAGCGTGTAATTGGTCATTATCTCAACTGCTCGGACCTACACCAATCACAAATCACAATCATTGTTTGCCATGAATAAAATAAAGAGCGGAAGATAATAGTACACTCGTGATGGGAGTGGAGCGATGGTTTCTCATTTGGAAGAGAACGTAGCAGAGTTAATGACGTATCATGTCAAATGTCTTCCTTATTTATCGATATAAAACAAAGAGATTTTTTAGAACCGTTTGATGAGAATTGTGACCTAAAAATGATTACGGAATCCATAAAAAAGACCAAGTTCAAATACACAACTAAATCAAATCAAATACTTATTTAGCTAATTCGTACACTACAAATTACACAATAAAAATAGTAATTTTTGTAAAAGACTAAGCCACGTGTTACCGCCCAACATAATTCATGTGACGATTGTAAACCAAGAGGAAACAAATGCCATACGGTTAGGACTAGGGACCGTATTCTGTCTGCAAGCGTTCTGAGATAAGATTAGTCGTTCATAGACTATATTCGTGTGAAGTCATGTTCGGCGCGTGGCACAGGTTATATCAGGGAGGACTTCCGTTTTGTTTGTGCTCCAGTTGACGTTCTACTTGTCATTCAAAATTAAACATCGGAGATTGTTGAAAATGCATTCTAGTGATAAATATTTATACCACGATGACCTTTCCTAAAATTTAAATTATCTATCTATCTATCTATCTATCTATCTATCTATCTATCTATCTATCTATCTATCTATCTATCTATCTATCTATCTATCTATCTATCTATCTATCTATCTATCTATCTATCTATCTGTCTGTCTGTCTGTCTGTCTGTCTGTCTGTCTGTCTGTCTGTGTCTGTCTATCTGTCTGTCTGTCTGTCTGTCTGTCTGTCTGTCCATCCATCCATCTACTGACAGAGTTAAGGTCATAAGGCGTTCTCGTCCACTCAACCAGTACAAAAATATGCATAGAAAATATAAATAACATAACTACAGAAAAATAGATAATACTTCCTTACTTACTTACTTGCTTGCTTTAAGGAACCCGGGGGTTCATTACCGTCCTCACATAAACCCGTCATCGGTCCCTATCCTGAGAAAGATTAATCCAGTCTCTATCATCATATCCCACCTCCCTCAAATCCATTTTAATATTATCTTCCCATATACGTCTCGGCCTCTCCAAAGGTCTTTTTCCCTCCGGCCTCCCAACTAGCACTCTATATGAATTTCTGGATTCGCCCATACGTGCTACATGCCTTTCCCATCTCAAACGTCTGGATTTAATGTTCCTAATTATGTCAGGAGAAGAATACAATACGTGTAACTTTCCCCATTCTTCTCCAACTTCATCCTTTTTAGCCCTAAATATTTTCCTTAGGACCTTATTCTCAAACACCCTTAATCTCTGTTCTTGTCTCAAAGTGAGAGTCCAAGTTTCACAACCATACAGAACAACCGGTAATATAACTGTTTTATAAATTCTAACTTTCAGATTTTTTGACAGAAGACTGCATGATAAAAGCTTCTCAACTGAATAATTACAGGCATCTCCCATATTTATTTTGTCTTTAATTTCCTCCCGAGTATCATTTATGGATAATAATAATTACATATCTTGATTACACAACTTTTAACACTACAGTATATCACTTATGGAATATAATATTATGGTGATTACTTTCACGTGTTAATATCGAAATAAGTTTATAAGTACCTAGTTCACTAGTTTCAGTTGGGAGCCAACTTCAGAACTGGTGAGGTTCTTGGGTCTTCCGGTGTCTTCATTTGGTTTGCTTGGGGAGCGTTTGTGTTGTGTAATGTGAAGTAAAATAGTGTATGTGTGTGTGTGTTCTGAAATTCAGTTATGTGTTGAGGATGAAAATTCTACATATCAGCCACCGGCATAGCTCTGTCGGCTAAGGCATTTGCCTGCCGATCCGGAGTTGCGCTCGGGCGCGGGTTCAATTCCCGCTTGCTTGGGTTTTTCCGAGGTTTTCCCCAATCGTAAGGAAAATGTCGGGTAATCTATGGCGAATCCTCGGCCTCATCTCCCCAAATATCATATCATTATCACTAATTCCATCGACGTTAAATAACCTCGTAGTTGATACAGCGTTGGTAAATAATCAAGGAAATAAATTCTACATATCTAACCGAAAAACTAGAAACTAAACACACTATAATAATATGAAATATACAGATACACAAAAACACACGCCCCTAACAAATCCTAAAAAGAGACTAAGAAAAGATGCTTTGTTTGGAGTGTAGCGTTGTATGGGGAAGAATCATGGATATTCCAATTAAGTAAACGACTAAAAGCGCTAAAATTGTGAATGTGGGGAAGAATAGAGCGTGTAAAACGGACAGACAATAATAAATAATGCTCTAGCCTACTATAAAGAAATAATAATGCTGAAACTGATGAGGAAGAAGAAAAGGATTTGGGCGGGTCACTGGTTGAGAAGAAACTGCCTACTGAAGGATATACTGGAAAGAATGGTGAACGGGAGAAAGGTTCGGGGCAGAAGAAGACATCAGATAATAGACAATATTAAGATACTGGATCGTAAGAGGACACTAAGAGGAAGGAGGAAAAGAAAGGAGGTTGAAGAATGATGGGTTTGTAATGAAGGAACTGTTCTTGGCCAGAAAACTATGAAGGAATGAATCCCAAATTTGGTGATATTGAGTTTTCACCTCGCCCCTAAAAGAAAATCATGCTTCATTGCTGCAGGAGATAGGTAGTTGAAGACCAAAAGTAATTAACTTCTATCATTGTTATGAATCGAGACACGATTGTACAGAACTCGATACTCCTTGGGTTCAGCTGTCTTTGACATTTCTAAGCAGTTAAAACACGTTGCAATATTCGATAATTAACCCATGCATTTGCATTTAGCGAGAATGATTCTGATTTGAAGTGGAATGTTAATTTAAAATTAGACAGACTGAATCTATATCTAGACATAAACTATTTTTCTTGTTCTTGCGATCAAGGATTGAGTCTGTTGTCTTTATCTACAACTAAAGCTGAAAAGTAGTTGAAGGCCGAAAATAATCGACTTCTATCGTTGTTACGAATCGAGACACGACTGTACAGAACTCGATTCTCATTGGGTTCAGCTGTCTTTGACATTTCTAAGCAATTAAAACACGTTGTAATAATCGATAATTAACCCATACATTTGCATTTAACGAGAATGATTCTGATTTGAAGAGAAATGTTAATTTAAAATGAGAGAGAATGAATCTATATCTAGACATAAACTATTTTTCTTGTCCTAGCAATCAAGGATTATGTTGTTTTTATCTACAATTAAAGCTGATAAGTAGTTGAAGGCCGAAAATAATCGACTTCTATCGTTGTTACGAATCGAGACACGACTGTACAGAACTCGATTCTCATTGGTTTCAGCCGTCTTTGATATTTCTAAGCAGTTAAAACACGTTGCAATAATCAATATTTAACCCATACATTTGCATTTAACGAGAAAGATTCTGATTTGAAGTGAAATGTTTATTTAAAATTAGAAAGAATGAATCTATATCTAGACATAAACTATTTTTCTTGTTCTTGCGATCAAGGATTGAGTCTGTTATCTTTATCTACAACTAAAGCTGAGAAGTAGTTGAAGGCCGAAAATAATCGAATTCTATCGTTGTTAGGAATCGAGACACGACTGTACAGAACTCGATTCTCCTAGGGTTCAGCCGTCTTTGATGCTTCTAAGCAGTTAAGACATGTTGCAATAATCAATAATTAAACCATACACTTGCATTTAACAAGAATGATTCTGATTTGAAGTGAAATGTTAAATAGAGAGACTGAATCTATATCTAGACATAAACTATTTTTCTTGTCCTAGCGATCAAGGATTATGTTTTTTTATCTACAACTAAAGCTGATACGTAGTTGAAGGCCTAAAATAATCGACTTCTATCGTTGTTACGAATCGAGACACGACTGTACAGAACTCGATACTCCATGGGTTCAGCTGTCTGTGACATTTCTAAGCAATTAAAACACGTTGCAATAATCGATAATTAACCCATGCATTTGCATTTAACAAGAATGATTCTGATTTGAAGTGAAATGTTAATTTAAAATTAGAGAAAATGAATCTATATCTAGACATAAACTATTTTTCTTGTTCTTGCGATCAAGGATTGAGTCTGTTTTTATCTACAACTAAAGATGAATTCCCATATTGTCGCTAACTATTTCGTGGGTGGCTCATTTCCTGTCTGTCTATTGAGTGATAAATTTTTACTGCCACACACGCGTTCAGATGGCATCCTCTCTGCGTTATTGCGTCATTGCCGTTGGTGCTATTAGATATCTTCCACCTTTCGTTTAGTTTCTGCTAGACTTCTTATTTCTTCACTTCTTAATTTGTCTTTTAATGAGAATTCCAACAGAGATATGAGAAATCTCATTTCTGATGTCTCCTTTTATCTACGGTTTCTTAATATCCAGGTTTCACTGGCATGTTGCACAGCGGGTTTTGAAGTTACATTGTGCAGTCATATCTTTATTCCCTTCCTTGCGTTCTTCTGTCCACATCTTCTAGCACAAGTCTGTAATGCTTTTTATTTCTGTACATTCTTCTGTCGTCCATGTTATATAGAACTCTCACAACCTAAATATTTTAATGAGGTTGTTTCCTCTATAATCTATATCTAGGCCTATTTACATATTTATGTAGTTCCCTCATATGACTGTTTTCTGAGTTGTCATTGATAATTTACACGTAGCTGAATAAATCATTTGTAGATAAAAATATACAAAATAAAAATACATGAGTTTATATTGAACCAATCAATCAATTCTAAAGGCTTCACGTTATCGCTTCAACAGCGTTTTGCTTTTGTTTTCTTTTAAGTTCTTCACAGTTGTCATACTAGATTTCTACTGAGCATGATTTGACCTCGCTCTTTCCCTTGTTTTCTTGCCAAGTATATTTTCCCCTTACAATATACATAAATTGATTCACAGTTTTCTGCACAACTATTAGTCTTTCAGTGTTTTTATATTTTTTATTTATTTATTTTGCTAATAATTGTAACATAAAATATAATATAAACAGATAAAATTTTAGCTCACCCCTGAAAGAGTAGAACTCAGGCTCAAGAGAGGATTCCTGAATTTAAATTAAGAAGTATATAATACAATTTGTCTTATATCTACTGCACAAAAGAATATATATAATTGATTAAATGGCGATCTTACTCGTGTTATTATGTAAGCATGTGCGGCTTACAGCTGTTTCGGTGCTACTTGACACCATCCTCACAGCCTTCTGTGTCTCGGCGTCATCTCAACTTCGCTGCCTGTTGTGTGGGTGTGTTCGTGTGATAAAGACTTGAGTCAAATAGTGTGTGTGTTCTGAAATTGATCTGTGTGTTGAGAATTTGATTAGGGTGTGTTTTAGTGTGTCTGTATGAAATTCTCAACGCACAGATCAATTTCAGAACACACACACACACTATTTGACTCAACTCTTCATCACACGAACGCACCCACACTACATGCAGCGAAGTTGAGATGACGCCGAGACACAGAAGACTCTGAAGATGATGGTATCAAGTAGCACCGAAACAGCTGTAAGGCACACATGCTCACATAATTAACACGAATAAGATCGCCATTTAATCAATTATTTATATTGAAGTGTTAAAAGTAGTGTGCGAAAGATTCAACATGGAAGAATATATACATCTAAATTTACAATTTTTCATTATTTATTAGAACTATTACAATGACAAAATTGGGATATTTAAATATACATTTGTTATATACTCTTGGGCCTAAATTACTACTATGATTAAATACTGTAACAGTGTTGTATTTTAGTCCAAACAACCTTAAAGAATTAATACCTTTTGTTTCATAACTACGAGAATATAATTAAAATTATTTCGATTTTTATGTATGAATTTTATTAATACAATATAATAAATTTGTCTTATTTTAAGAACGTTAAAGTCTAAAAACAAGTTTTGCGATGGAAAATCAATAGGTTTATGAAGACATATTCTAATTATTTTCTTCTATAATAAATAAAATTGATTTTAAATAAGCTACACCATCCTGTAATTCAATATATAACTACAGACTGAAATAAAGTTAAGTATATTGTGCGTAATAAACTTATTGACGAGTAATTCCTCAATAAAACAAAATAATATATCATATTACGTAATTTATTACAAAGGTAATCAATGTGTTGGTCCCATTTTAAATAACTCGAAAATTATGTCTAAACATTTAACTTCAGAGGACTTCTTAATAATCGGACATTTACATTGTAAAAGACAACAATCAGAGTTATGTAATTTAATACTTAACATAGATGCAGGAGGTTTGTTACATTTTCAGATAATGTGAATGAAATAATTATGGTTTTATTTTTGTTGATAGAAAGATAATTTATGTCAAACTATTTTTTATTATTTTAAGTCCATTATTTGAATAATTATATATATTATACCGGGCTTTTCTACCAAAAACTAAAACTGTGTCATCTGCATAAGAATAATGAACACTATTGTATTGTTGTAAGTCAATTTTTAATAAGTCATTAATATATATTAAAATAAAATAGGGCCAAGAACTGTGCCTTGGGGAACACCTATTTTAATAATTGAAGGTTTACTTGGATAATTGTCAATTTTCGTTATTAGAATTCTGTAGTTTTAAATCTATAAATCCTGCATTCCAATCTTCCGCATTTTCGCCTTCCTCTTAGATTCCGCATACGATCTCTATATTTTCATGTTGTCTATCATGTGATATCTTCTTCGGCCCGGAACTTTCCTCCCGTTTTGTCTATTTTAAACGCTCTATTCTTCTCCATATCTACATTTCAAATATTCCTAATCGTTTCGCTTTCTAGATGCACGCAAGTCGTTCACTTAAAAACTTCAGCCATACTTAAACTTTTAACCTCCTGGGACAAATATTATATACCCCAAACTGTGCGGCGTCCTGTGGAATTGTGTCTGGCATTCAGATTAAATCAGTATGAGGAAGGGTAGTACGCACGCTTTCGGGGGATGAAAGGATATTCTAGTGGGACTTCACTGGAATCTTAAGTCTACATCACTAAATTGCAGAACAGAATATATAATACAGAATGATACATCAGACTACAGAATAAAATAATACAATCAACACAAAAAGAGAATACAATAATATTAACAAAATTTGAGGTCCGAATGAGCAGCGCTCGTATTCGGTCGCAGTTCAGATATATCATTAATAAAAGAGGAATATAGAAAATAAAATAAAATAGGAACTAAAATTAAAATTACAGCTACAATGAAATTATGTAATATAATATAGTATTAACATAAGAGGAATATAGAAAATAAAACAAAATAGGAACTAAAATTAAAATTACAGCTACAATGAAATTATATAATATAATATATAATAGGCCTATAATATAAAATAATATGATATTAACATAGAGAAGAATAATATCGTAAGCGAATAAAGTAGGACAATTTATGAAAAATATATATTCCGAAATTATAGAATACAAATATAATATAGACTAATTCATACACATAGGCTATAAATTTATTTAATCAAATTGAAGACGTTTCTAATTTTCTTGTTTTTATGTTGGTGGGTTACATGTTACAGTACAAGTTCTGGGTGTAATTTGGCTAAAGAATTATACAAACGAGGACCAATATGAATGCTATGCTTTAGACCAGCAGATGTGAAACATTCAGGTTCTACTAATGTTGAATTAATATTTCGTCTTGTGTCATAATTATATGTCTGTAATATAAACTTATTACGACTTTTTATGATACAATTTTAACAGCGTATACTTATAAATTTGTTCAATATTAAATACATTAAATTCAGAATAAATTAATTTAGTTGGATAATCGAAACGTTTCTTCAAAAAAATTTTAATTGTTCGTTTTTGTAGTAAATTTAACGGACTAAGATAAATTTTTGTACTTCCACCCCAAACAATAATTCCATATTGAATAAAAGACTGAAAAATGGCCAAATAAATATTTTGTAGAACTCTAATGGGTAAGTAGCATCGAAGATAACGAATTTATAAACTGACACATGTTACCAAATAACTAAAAAAAACGACCTTTCGGGCTTTGAACATTCCAAAGTAAAAGAGTTTTAAGGCACAATAGACCAATTCGAGGCTCGGTGCTACCTTTCGGAATACTTATTATTTATTTATTTATTTATTTATTTATTTATTTATTTATTTTGTTTGTTTTATTTGTTCATTTATTTATTTATTTGTTTTGTTTTATTTGTTTATTTATTTATTTGTTTTGTTTTATTTGTTTATTTATTTATTTATTTATTTGTTTTGTTTTATTTATTTATTTATTTATTTATTTATTTTGTTTTGTTTTGTTTGTTTATTTATTTATTTTTTGTTTTATTTGTTTATTTATTTATTTGTTTTGTTTTATTTGTTTATTTATTTATTTGTTTTGTTTTATTTGTTTATTTCTTTATTTATTTGTTTTGTTTTATTTGTTTATTTATTTATTTATTTATTTGTTTTGTTTTATTTGTTTATTTGTTTATTTATTTGTTTTGTTTTATTTATTTGCTTTGTTTTATTTGTTTCTTACTTTATTTGTTTTGTTTTATTTGTTTATTTGTTTATTTATTTGTTTTGTTTTGTTTGTTTATTTATTTATTTGTTTTGTTTTATTTGTTTATTTATTTATTTGTTTTGTTTTAGTTATTTATTTATTTATTTGTTTTGTTTTATTTATTTATTTATTTATTTGTTTTGTTTTATATATTTATTTATTTGTTTTGTTTTATTTGTTTATATATTTATTTGTTTTTTGTTTTGTTTGTTTATTTATTTATTTATGTTTATTCATTTATTTATTTAATCTGACAGAATTAAGGCCATAAGGCCTTCTCTTCCATCCTACCTGCTTCTCTGTACAAAGAAAATAAAAGTGTCTGAACTCATTTTCCGATTATCAAATTTAAAATATATCTTTACCTCTAACAGTAAGTACTGGGTGAGCGATTCTCATATTATGTTCGTCCTATCGTTTAAAAAACGGATGACAGCAGGCCAAACTCAAATGATCAGGAAATCCATAACATCCATATAATCCATAACATCATGCGGAGGAGTGAATTTATGAGTATAAGGGACCAAGATGAATGAATTATAAAAATACCCTGATTAAATTATTGATTTAATGTGGGAATTTTGGAATATATTATGGAAATGATAAATAATAATAATAATAATAATAATAATAATAATAATAATAATATTGTTTGTCATTGATAATATTGGATAGAAATAGACGTATTGTTTCTCCTCAAACGAATTCTAGGCGAAAGAATAGAGTCTACTCACATACATTTCCGTGTGGAGGTGACAAATGCTTTGTTAGCACATTCACGAACATTCACCACATCATGGAGGAGAAAATCCTGTTATAAAAAGCAGTAGTTGGCAAGAAAAGCAGGAAGAGAAAAGAACTATTGATTGAGTCTGTGGTTATTCAATAATTCTGCTTTAACTGTGAAGCCACGTACGGGAATGCTGAAATGTTGGGAGTCAGATGTGTCGTGAAGGAACGATGGGTGGAAACTCAATATTTTTTTGAAGAGATTGAGAGAAAAACTTACAGGAGCACAGATTCCGACTTCGTAAATCATAAAACAGTGTAGTACTTTTTCACTAAAATATCTTATTTTTAAGCCATTATTATAGTTAGTATTCCAGATATGTCTACTTTCCTATTAAAAGGACAGTTGTCAATGTTTCAAATTACCCTCTCTACAGTCAACGCATTTATTTTTTCACAGATGTCACTATTCCTGGTCTTAATTAGAGGCTTGCTAGGTGTGGTAAGACTGGTAATGAGAGTTCTGGTCATCGTTGAGTTTGAGATGTGGACGTGAGAATTGTTCGTTTATTTCAGCTATGGCATCCGAGACGCAAATCAGATAAGAATGTTAAATATTTTTACAGTTCGGAATTATTTTACAAATTATTGTAGCTCAAATGACTCCCAATAAACATAAATATAACGTGAAACCACAATGCGTTCGAAATATCTATTCATTGCGAAATAACAATGACGACAATTTATGTATCCTTTTAAAAAGATAGTAGGCATATCCCCATATATTTTGAAATTGTTTCGCTTTTTCAATGTTAGTGGATTTTCCCTGCATGAAATGCTATCTACGTTTGAAAATTATGCTACGAGCGAAATTTCATCTCAAATACAGACATATCACTATAATGCAGCCTACAAATGCCACACAGAGTTCGTGTGCACTCAAAATTGGGTTTCTGGAGTCTTGTCAGCCCACTGAGGTGTGTGGATATGAAGGGAAAAGTTGAAACAGTGTCGGGTCTAGTTATTGGGTAGCTAGTCGGCAGAGCGTTAGTGCGGTAAGCCAAAGGTCCCGGGATCGATATCCGGCTCCGGAACAATTTTTCTTTTGCAATTATTCAAGTCTGCTTCACAACAAGAATACCTGAAAGCCAGATTTGCACAGCAAGATCTGTTTACAAATGGAGGACTGGTGACGTTCTGGAGGGAGGTATTGAACGGACATAAGTTTCTATTGTTTTTCATTTAGTATTTTTGGAAGAGGTCTTATTTTCTATCTAAATTGTCATTGTCATAACAATGTAGATTTTAGAAAATGAACTGAAACCTGTTTTTCGATATTGCCACAGCAACTGCTTCATTATATGTATCGTCACTTCTCTCCCAATATAACCTCCTCCTCGAAACTTCAACACTCTTTTCGCCTGTTACTTATTTTTACGGATAAATAGCAATACGGTACTATTCAATGACGAAAGCATTAGAGTGTTAAAACGAATTTAGGCACAATGCATCTTTCTTCAGAATAATATTAGTAGTAATACTAAAGAAAATATAATAAAATAACAACGTAATAATAATAATAATAATAATAATAATAATAATAATAATAATGGTAAATTACAACAATTACATTGTTTCCTTTCATGTAAGCACAGTATATAATTATTCCTCAAAGTGTATGCTCATATGCCTACTGTCCTTTCAAAAGAACACCTGTTTGTAGCTCAACCAGTTACAACTAGAATGTTTCGACGCCATACAAATACTTCAGTTATATACTGCATTAAATGAGATTTGAAAAATACACAAAAATTGCAAAAAAATACTTCAGGCATATCTGGGTTAATGTGTCGTTTATATCGAAGATCCACTGCATGTTTCAGTACATTCAACTTCTTTAAGATCAGATTTTGAGAATGCGACTTTCTACCCCAACTCTTTCCACTGAGCTGTTAAGATATATTTGATATATTTTCTTCAATCTTCACGGTATACAACTAAGACATACAATTATATTCGGCACTGTACATTAAAACTACTAGCCTTTGTATCATTTGCAACAGCTCATGCCATTTTACGCCCTATTTTAACATGAAATATATTATGTACGCCTACTCCATCTACAAGGAAAGAAAAATTATAACGTTTCAACATGTAAGGTTTTCTGTAAACCTGACATCACCCGTAGTATATAGAGAGGATTTGGAATACAACGGGTTACATCAACTGCTTGTTTATACTGCAAATCCAAAACGTTTTTCTTGGAAACATAATATAATTCGTTATATCAACAATCAGTATAATTCACAGAGTCTGTATTTTTGTAAATATGATTGTTTACTTCTTTAAGTATATTTTTCCAACTGTTGGATAAATTTTGTCTGGCTGTGTTGGTACTATTGGTGTTTCAATTATGTACTGAAGAAGATATTAAACAGTCTATTCTCCCATGGCCTGCATAAAGAACGGATATGAACCCAATTAAAAATCTGTGATCTATACTGAAGACAAAATGAACAAAAGTTTACTACAAAACTTGGACTGTCTGATATCTGGCTAAATGATGCTGATATTTCAAGAAAGTGTCAAACTTTGGTTTCCAGCAACTCTGACAAAATCAACAAGTCAATGGAGAATAAAGGAATGTTCACAAAATATTAATAACACCCAGACTCAATTTTCTGTTCAGAATACATTTTTGTTCATTTTTTTGTCATAGTTGCACATGTAATCACTTTTGTCTAATAATTTGGCCACCTCTGTAAATATGCAAAATCCACATTGCAGATGAAAAGAATGACCTGGATTCATTTTGTGCTCAACAAAGCCCAAAAATGTACCAAATCAAATAATATAAGAGATGTTAAAAAAGTATACATTAATTTTTTTTAATTTATTGGTCTGACCCAATATTTTGGGTTTGCCCTGCGACACAGAATAGATCGCAATAAAATTTAAAATAAAAATTATATAAACAGGTTTAATGGAAAAGTGAATAAGACATAAGAAAAAAAATAGAACCAAGTATAATTTAAATTGAATGTACGCCATAAAGATGCTGACGAAATATCGCTACAGAAAATTTTATAATGATGGTGACGATGGTATCTTGAAGATCTCTCGTCAGCTTGTAGTTTTCTCTCCACATTACAAAGGCTTTAGGAATGGTGCCTCTCGCTCCAAAGAAGAGACCGGTAACTGTGATTTTTTCAATGTTTTATTTCGCTGATAGGTACTGAATCGTGGGCTCGTAGATTTTATTTTTCTCTTCGTTCGCTTCAGATGGTTGAGTAGCTGAGATTTCAAATCTGATCGTAGGATCAATTATTTCGGCAGTCTGTTTATTCCTATTTATAGCTATGATATCGATCCTACGATTGCTCCCACCATCAGCAATACAATGAACTTCCTCGTGAACGTCCAGATTTTTGGATCGAAATGCATCTGCTGTCATAGAACGTATGGTGTTTTGGCGTTTTATTCTGAGTATTTCTCTCTGTGGGCAACTCCCAAGCACATGTGGTAAAGTTTCATACTCACTGCAGTGCCTACAGTGGGTTGTGCCTGTAGAGCGACCAGGGAGAGAACGTACTGGTGCCACCATGGCAGTCATTTTTAGCATTTCTCTCCACTCAGAACTTGATAATCCTTCATGCTTGATGATCCACGAGTTGGCTGCAGGTACTTCTTCAAACAATACAACTCCTTTTCCTTTCTGAGTGTATGCACACCAGGTTTTAAATTCACGGTACCGAAGATGTTGCCTTAATTGCTTCACGGATCCTGTAGTCTCACCTAAGCTCACTTGCAATTCCGACAAGCAACGAGTTCTTATAGTTTCGTAATCTCGTACAGCATTAACGTGCTGGTCATTTAGGTTTTCTAGCTTGGTATTGATGTTGAGTTCCCATGTAGCGCGCATCACTGACAATCCTTTTTATTTAAAATTCTTATACAAACATTATAAATTTTACGAATAAATTATTTTCTAAGATTTTATTTCTCTTTTTCAATGCATTTGACCGTGCAGTTTTCTTCTATTAGTTCATGTTCTGTAGAAAATTGGTAACCTTTCGAAGCTCGAGTGGACGGAACTGGTAATATTCCGATAACGGGAGAACAGAACTGTATGGAGAATGTTCCAATACTCGTGAGATTATTTCTGAATAAATTCTCCTTCAATACCTGTGAGAAATTTAATACTGTGAGTGTCTGTTACTGGACGTAATACATATACTATCTAATGTTTTAAAATTATTATGTTTCATGACATGTACTTATACATAAATTTTTGTTATCGCAAAATTATCTATATCAAATGTGGAATAAAAAGTAGACAAGTGTATTTAATCGGATTAATAATTTATATGTTCTGAAAACGGTCAGGAATACTATGTTAATGTTACTTGTGAAGTTTCCTTCAGCGTATGATCCTTTCACTACATTACTCCGCCATCGTTACTTAAAATGTCAGCTTGCTGTGACCTCAACTTTCGCCTACATAAAATGTAGTTTTCCTTTCATCCCGCAGTTTTTAACGGCTCACATGTTTAGCTCTCCAGATTGCATTTTATGATCTCTCGAATAGAAAATTCACGTTTACTTTCACTTTTGTGCACTTTGGTACCCTTTATGAACTCTGTTACACATTCTTGTACAATCGACCTATTCAATTCCATATTACAATCGCTGACAAAACCAATAATAAAGAGCATAAGCCAGTGTTTGTCTAGTGCTATTTTTTAGAGATTGTGATCCATTTTATGCCTAATTTTAGCCCAATATTTATTTATTTATTTACTAATCTAACTATTTATTTATGGTACTTATTTATTTCTTTACTTTCTTTTTCTTTATTTATTTACTTCTTTATTTGTTTATTTACGTATTTATTTATTTACTTATTCACTTATTTATTTGTTTATTTACTCATTTATTTCTATAATAATTTATTTAGGTTCTCATTTATTTAGATACTTTTTTCTTTCTTTATTTAATTATTTATTTCTTAGTTTACTTATTTACTTAATTATTCACTTATTTAGTTATTTATTTAATTCTTTCTTTCATCTTTATCTCTTTATTCATTTATTTACACCATTCACCCAGTCTTCTCTCGTCAAAAGCAGGTGTTTAGATACATACAAAGATAGATTTCCTTATTGTTACGGACATTATAAAAATTCATAGATATTGTCATAAATACAATATTATTTAACATAAACTTTAATTTATAAGAGACTCACTCGTGCTTCTTCAATACTATAAGTACATGATAATATTAATTTGTTTTTAATATGCTCCATAAATTGGTTCATGTTTGTCATTGTTTTAATATTGGCATCTAAAGCATTGTATAAGTTATTTTGAGACCGAAAATCAAATATGACTTATTAATATTAACTAGATGATTCACTGCAAACCCAGCATTCTTTAGTATTTCCTATTTTGTGACTTCTTCTTTGTCTCCGCATAAGATCCATGTATTTTAATGCCGTTTACTATCATATATCTTATTCTTCCCCGAACTCTTCTTCCGTTCACCATTTCTTCAGTGCATCCTTCTCAGCCGGTGACACAATCAACTCCTTTTCCTCTTTCTGATCGGTTTTAGCATCATTCTTTCTTCACCAACTCTTTCCAACACAGCTTCATTTCCTATTATATCTGTGCATTTCACACGCTCCATTCTTCTCCATATCCACATTTCATATGCTTCTATTCGCTTCTCGTAACTTCGTTGTAATATCCATGTTTCTTTTCCATACAACGCCACACTACACACAAAGCACTTCAGTAGTCTTTTTCTTAGTTCTTTCACCAGAGGTCCGCAGAAGATGCTCCGTTATCTATTAAAAGCTTCCTTTGCCATTGCTATCTTCCTTTTGACTTCCTGGCAGAAGCTCATGTTGCTCTTTATAGTACACCATTTGTTTATTTATTCATTAATTTATTTGTTTATTCACTTATTTATTTACATATTTATTTATTTTTTCATTTATTTGCTTATTCACGTATTTATTTATTTGTGTATTTATTTATTTATTCATTCATTCATTAATTTATTTGTTTATTCACGTATTTATTTATTTATGCATTTATTTATTTATTTATTCATTTATTTGTTTATTCACTTATTTATTTATTCATTCATTTGTTTATTAACTTATTTATTTATTTATTCATTTATTTATTTATTCATTCATTAATTTATTTGTTTATTCATTTATGTATTTATTTATTTATGTATTTATTTATTTATGCATGTATTTATTTATTTATTCATTTAATTGTTTATTCACGTATTTATTTATTTATGTATTTATTTATTTATTCATTTATTTGTTTATTCACATATTTATTTATGTATTTATTTATTTATTCATTCATTTGTTTATTCACATATTTATTTATTTATTCATTCATTTCTTTATTCACTTATTTGTTTATTTATTTATTTATTTGTTGTTCAATAGTTTATTTCCATTTTAATATGGTGGTGTTAAGTTCATCAGGCCTTCTTTGTCACACCACCAGAATATAAATAGGCTTTATTTCTTCTAGATTAGTTTACATCCACTAGGTAATTTCGTAATCTGTAGGTCGTACTACAAAAAGCGCCAATTTTTTGCTTCCGCACTTAACATTCTAATTACTATAATTCCCCTCTCTTCTCTGTGAACAGTTCTCGTGAACTGAACGTTTTAAAGTCACTCTTAAAAGCTTACTACGTTCGCGAAACTCATATTCAGCAGCTAATACACGATTCTGTTTGATGCTTTCTATAACAGTATAACTGTACGCAGAAATTTACAACCCTACTGAGTCTACCAATAACAACAAAAGTTCTGCGCCACCAGCGTTGGCTATAGAAAGTTTCTCTCCGCACCCTATCAAAGTGAGTAACCCCCCACTCGCAAGGACTTCGCCGTGAGCTAGAGACAATACCTCAAAATTCAGTTTCTGGAAGGTTTTAATGTTAGAAGCAGCTTGATGGCGGGCATTGTTACATTGTTTCTCTCTGTACATATCTGCAAGCCGTTTTGCGAAGCATATTGCATAGACTTTGTTGAAAGTCAAATACCTTGTAAATGATTTAAAATGCAAATAAATGACATCTGTAGATTATTTGCTACTTCAACAATTTCCGCGTGCCTTTCCATAAAAATCATGTCACGCACTCATTGAAGTTAGAAGTGTAGTTGACCAGTATTTGCTAGTACAATAATTGTCTTAAATTACTGTCATTTTGTAGACAAATTTTTGTGACATACTCTGGAAGCGTTTTCTGTGAATTTCGAAATTTGTTGCACTTTCGGCTTACAAGGATAGAGCCTTGAGGTGCGCCCTGTTGTTTTTATGCACGTCAAAAATGGAGAAGAGACTATTTTAAACAGATGCTGCCAACTCATCGCACTACGGTGCACGGCTTACTCGCCCAATGCACCCTATCAGCGTCCTATGCAAAAGAAGGAACAGTGGCGTGCTCATCTCAAGTGCGCAGTTGATAACAAATAACTTGCATTTTCTGTACACAAATGTATGATTTTAGCAGAAATTAATTTTTACACACACTGTATTTTCTAACGTTTGAAATGTCGAAAATTATAACAATTTTTCAATAGAATAACCAGCATGGAACTATGTATGATGTGCAAATTCAGACTGTACCCTTGAAATACATTTAAAATGAACACAAATTCACATTTTATTCAATAGTTAAACAATTCTGTAGGCTTTGATACCAAAATAATAATAATAATAATAATAATAATAATAATAATAATAATAATAATAATAATAATAATAATAATAATTAGACTTCTTGGAATTGCCACGAGAATCGTAAGGTTTACTGCGCACGCGGTATAGACTGTATGAGAAGGGGCGTGCAAAGAATGGAGTATGCCTCTGATGTAAACACTGAGCAGTATACTGCGGTTACAATAAAACCTGTATCCTGCATTCAAGAAATATAATGAATGACCATTGAAGTGGGTCATGTCTAAACATGTAACTACACAATTATTTTGTAGTGAGATATATTAACTCTTAAATTCTCATCATCCTTGAATATGTGCATTGCAGTAAAGAGTTACGTACATTTTGAGCGACTGCAAAGTGAACCTCCTCCGATGGTCACTTAAACAGTTTTTATATTGGGAAAATGTATCGACATCACACGATGTAATAGATACATATTTGAAGAACGGGAAGTCACTACTTTTAGTACACCAACTTCAGACGTCTTGCCGTGACCTGATAATACATCATTTATAATAAGAAGTTGTGAATAGGCAGAATTTTTAGCAATAATGTTTCTCAACTCACATTCCACTTTTTCTGAAATTAGTGAATTGTTATTTTGGATAACAATTTGTGATATTTTATCCACTATATTAAGGGCTTCTTAGAGTTGTAGTTTAGACGATTCTAATAGGGTGATGCTTTTGGACATGATTTTAAAATCAGAATCAATGGACAGAATATCTTCCAATAGCTGTTCAGAAGGCAATGATTTTACAGCTGCAAGAGCGGAACTGTCTGTGCTATCCAATATATCAATTACCTCCATTATTTTGCCGTAATATTCTGCATAATAATTAATAGCATCCAACTACGTTTCCCAACGGGTCAAGACTGGCTGCGGGGGTAAGGGTATTCCAGGGGCAATTATTTGGAACAGCAACACTCTCATTGTAACATGTTTGATTGAATTCTTGTCTGCACTGAATAAATGTTAAGCTTTGACTATTCCAACCACAGTAATGCAAAAACAAGTGCTTACATAGGTATAAATTAGCTGTAGGTGCTCTATCTATTTGAACCAGTCACATCTCTTAACATGAACTGCTTATACTACGAGACCGGGAGGTCGCCCATCTCCTACCATCTCCTACCGTACATCGGCAACCTGATTCCATGCTGAGTATGGCAATTCACGAAGTCTGATAATAATGATAATAATAATAATAATAACAATAATAATAATAAATAATAATAATAATAACAATAATAATAATAAATAATAATAATAATAATAATAATAATAATAATAATAATAATAATGCTTCTAAATTTGAAGAAGCTTAAAGTTATTCCTAAAATACAATAATTTCATTGCTTTCCTTCGTTCATTTGGAATGATTTTTGTCTTGTTTTGTTGTTGTAACGTGTCTATGCAGTTTGGGAAAACTTTCTCTGCGAAAGTATGAATAAAAGTGGAATTTATCAGGGTAGATCGGAAAGTAACGCACGACAATTATTTTACGGAACACTATTTTGGTTAGAACGTTCAAAATGTTATGTTTTATTTAACGACGCTCGCAGCTGCAGAGATTATATCAGCGTCGCCGAATGTGCCGGAATTTTGTCCCGCAGGAGTTCTTTTACATGCCAGTAAATCTACTGACATGAGCCTGTCGCATTTAAGCACACTTAAATGCCATCGAACTGGCCCGGGATCGAACCCGCAACCTTGGGCATAGAAGGCCAGCGCTATACCAACTCGCCAACAAGAGGACGTTCAAAGTTTGGAAATAGTAGTTTGGATCTCGCGCTACAGCCAACAATGGTTTGATCTGATGTCACCCTGGCGGAACGAGCTGTAATTACTGAGTAAAAATGGTGCGTTTTCTACCATTGTTCACTTGTGAAGGGCAGCGAGGTGTAGTCCGTTTTTTTTTTTTTTTTTTTTTGCGAAAAACGAAAAATTTAAGTGAAATCCACAGGGAAATATTGCAGGTGTATTGCGCTTGATTGTCTGGCCATAGCAACATCTCCAGGTGGTGCAGGTTCTTCAAAGAAGTTCGCCGATGAAGCATGTTCCGGCCGACCAGTGACCGGTGCAACACCACCCAATTTCAGGAGCATCATTAAGATGCCAAACGCCCACCTTACATTTCAGTCTTCGCATCATCTGACTTTCACTACTTCCAGTACTACTACTACTACTAATTCTGATACTACCACTAGTAATAATAATAATAATAATAATAATAATAATAATAATAACTTAATAATAATAATAATAATAATAACTTAATTCTCCCTTAAGTCTCGCTATGTGGTCTTCCGCTCGCTGTATCACTAATGTTCTCAGTAAAACTTACATTTGACGAAGTTAGGTGAACTTGTTGGCCATTATTGTCCCAAAATTGATGTGTATAAGCCTCACACAGCTATATTTAATTTGGTCTGTTGGTGATATCGTTGAATCCTCAGAAGGAATCCTAATATCCGATCACACTTAAGCAAGAAATGTCGACTCAGTTGTCGGCGTTGCTACCTCAAATACATTTTTAAGCATAAATCACGCACTGCACGCCAGCTTTGACACGAAACGGAAAGGGCGTGGATTCTCAGAATTTCAGTACCGATTGTTGTAGAAGGAAATGAACTCATGTAAGTGCGTTCGCGTTTTATTACAAGATAATTGGGCGATAATCAAGTTTATAGTTATATACACTCTGCAAAAAATTAATTCCTTTCTCTGATTTACAATGGGATGTCACAGAATAGCCTATGCGTTTATATTGCTTTGTTCGCTGCGGTAAAGGATTTGTTAAATCTAAGCAATAGCCCTAATTTTGTAGGACTACAAAAATATTCATACTACCCCTACTAAGACCCTTATCATATTTCACATTAAAATATTCCTATTGATATTATTAAATTTGAATTTATTAAGTTTATGAACGGTATTAAAGTACAGTAGAGTGTTGATTATACGAGTTAACCCTCTTGCTGCCACTACCCCACTAATGATTTTTGAGTATTGTTTCTATTTTTGTCCATAATTACTTTTTTAATTCCATGCATTTGTCTGTTATAATACGTCTACCAACATTTTGAAATAAGAATAACATAAATAATTCCTGTATTTTAAGAAGTTTAAATTTATATTTCAATTACAAGCAAAGAATGAATGACTTACGTTTTTATAAAGAGAAATTAGTAATTAAAAAACTTTGGAAATTTTCTGCTAATTGGATCGATCATTATTCCATTCAGTTTCAATTCCAAGAAGCTATATTGGATGTATTCCTTATTGTTTTAAATGCAATTTTCCTAGAGTAATTAAGATCTATTTCAAAAGTATAATGTTGAAGTGTAATGCACTTTTTGATAAAATTATTTTACGTAACATTATTAAAATATTCATTTTGAGAGAAGATCTGAAATTAAATGTTTAATAAATAAATTATTACATCTTTTTCTCTTATTTGAAGCAGATCAGTACACTCTCCTGGCACGTAACACCTAAATAATAATAATAATAATAATAATAATAATAATAATAATAATAATAATAAAGCGCACAAATTGTGCATAATTGAGAGTCACTTAGATTTGAACAAAGTTAATGACTGATAGCTGCCGATTCCCACAGAGTAGGATATGGTATCTATCACATGTTTTGTTACATAAGACACACACACATTTGTCATCCGTTTCGTGGAAAGACTGATTTCTTCATATCCTGTGGTGGTACCCATGAACCGCCAGCGATGTCACGAAGTGGCGGAGCTTCTGGTTCGTGTCTGTCAAGGTCCGGTTTATCATGGCCTCCGTTATGTAGAAGTCCTCCCAGATGTCTTCCCTCTGCCTTATCCTCTCGTCTAGAGCTTTCTTCCAGTTGGAAGTGGAGGGCAGATCAAGTTTTGTTCTGAGTTCTTCTATCAAGAAGGTCTCTTGGGCGAGCACGTATACCAGCCTGGATAGAGTGTGTTTTGATACTCCTAGTGCAGCCTTCAAGAAGCGAGCCTTGACGTTCTCTAGGGTATGGAGGTCTTTCGTGCGCAGCTTGTCCCATGTTAGGTCTAGTCCGTATGTAAGTATGGGGACTATCTTGGTGTGGAAGATGATCATCGCTGTTTTGAGAGATAGCTTGGTTAGTTCTCTGATGTCATGAATGGCTTTTGTGGCTGCTGTAGCTCTTTGCTTGGTGTGTACCCTGAATGAATTTGTTGTGGTCTGTAGTGTCAGTCCGAGGTATTTGACTTGGTTTACGGTTTGTAGAGGTTCTTGTTTCAGGAAGATTTTGTCTTCTTGGGATATCTTCCCCCCTTTCCTGAATATCATGTGCTCTGTTTTCTGCATGTTTATCTCCAGCTCATTTTGGTCAGCCCACTTTTCCAGCGCGTAGGTTGCTTTTTGGAGTTCGCTCCTGTCATGAGATCCCAGTACCATGTCGAATAATAATAATAATAATAATAATAATTATTATTATTATTATTATTATTATTATTATTTATGTATTTATTTATTTATTCATTTATTTATTTATTTATTTACTTATATTTAATGTACTGTACAACAGCCAGTGGCCAATTAGAGTTCAGGACAAAGAATATAACAAAAATATCAGCAATGATATAAATTACTATAAAAGTACAATGAAGTAATTAAAAAATAATGACAATTAAATAAAATAATAATTACAAATGAAATAATGGTATCATATAAATAGTATTACAAAGATATACAAGATGACGAGAATATTATAATACAACGACAATAATGACGTTGAATGGACGGAATAAAATGGATTGACTAAACTACATAAAAATGACATTTAAAAGTAATCGTAATTGAAAATGAAAAGATGGAATTATGTAAATGAATAAAAAACAAAATTATATAAAAGGTAGCGAGAATAATATTAAAATACATATTTAAACAAAAGACATAAATGATGATGATAATAATAATAATAATAATAATAATGATAATAATGATAATAATCATCATCATCATCAGCTTCAGGACTTAAGCCATAACTGGCTCGTTCCGACCTCATGAATTACAACTGTTGTATCCATCTCCTTCTCGGTCTGCCAACATTCCTTACACCTTTTGGTTTATAATTTAAAATTAATTTTTAAGTGCGGTCATCTTACATTCGTTCTACAGGGACATCATTTTATTTTTACTTGCATTTTTATTGTACCTGCATTTCTGAATGTACTTCACTCCTACCCCTTCACTAATGTCCTTGCTCCCGTCAGACACACAAACTTACGGCCGCTGTTGCATTCGAAGTCTTCAAGCACTGAAGTAAACACTGCAGTGTGTAGTGTGTTTCAGAAATATGGTTGCGTTTTCTATAGAAGAAAGAACCTATATTAATAATACCGTGCTAAAAATTATATTCAAGAAACGATAAATTCAATTTCAGAGAATATGCTTCAAAATGTTTTTAATAATATGCATTAAAGAATTGAAACCTACATTGTAATGAACGGCAACCATTTTCAGCAATTTATTTAAAAATTCAGATTAGCTTATTTTGAATTGAGGTGGCTAGAAGCAAAGGAATGCTAGTGACATTTGTAATAACATGAGTTAAGTGCATCCAGTGTAAGCTAAAGTATCTAAAATTTTAGTGGCAAAGGGATATTTTAATCGCATCACTCATTAAAATTTAAATAAAAATTTCACCGATTTTACGAAAGCTTAAATATTTAAACCCCATTTTCTCAAAAGTAACTTAAGTGCACTTACAGCCCTTTACTTATGACCCCCTCAATTTAAATGCACTCTCTATATTGTATGTTAACACCAATAATTAATATGCTAAACAAAGTAGACATTACATAACGAACATAGCCGCCTGAAAAGTTGAGTTTTTGAAAAAAAAAATGTTACTACTCTACTGTATTTTGATAAATTCCGTAAAAGTGATAATCAAACTGAAAATCGTAATATCGTATTTTCCTACAACATAAATGGATACACTACTTTTCTCTCCTCCTATACCTAGTAAACTGATTTGTTTACATATTGCACTAGTAACTATCAAACTCCTGTAATGGAAGGGGGCAACTGAGATTCCGAGTATAGCCAGATTAATGTTAAAAATGTTGGTAAAATTAAGTGATGTCCCTGTATATGCTCCATCCAATCATTCCTACATTAAGATATTTTTTTTCCTTTAATTTTAATATTTTGAGTTATTTTCGAATCCCATAGTTTCTTTCCTATCCCATAAAGTATATTCAGCCACACCTCTAAAAAATTTCATTTCTGCAGCTTCTATTCTGCGTTCTTCTTTCTTATTCAGAACCCAAATTTCTACACCATACATCAACATAGGAACTGTTACCAATTTGTAAAATTTAAGCTTGATCTCTTTCCGCGTAGTCTTTAAACATCTTCTTATAGTACTGCATATGTAATTGAATTTATTTATTTCATTTGTAAAGTCTTCGTTTTTCAAATATGATATGTTGCAACCGAGGTAATTAAAGCAGTTGACCTGTTCAATAGGTCTTCCTTCTAATATAATTTTAGCTCTTATTGTTTCCGATCCTCTAAATGGAAACATTTTTGTTTTATTAGGATAAATGTTTAAAGAGTAATTTTTACTTATTGCATAATAATAATAATAATAATAATAATAATAATAATAATAATAATAATAACAATAACAATAATAAAATTTCAAATTGAAATCAAAATGCATTTTATCGAAAATTTCGTGGCAAAGTGAACTTTCTCCAAACAAAATTCTCTTAAAAGTATTCAGTACTTAAAGGAAATCGGAGTTTTTGCGCTTTAAGTACACTTTTGAAGTTTAGACATTACATTGACTGTGATTGTTTCTTCCAGTAACTTTCAGACAAGATGGAATTAGTTTATCGTCTCTCCTGACAAATCAGATTTTCCGATAAAGTACAATTTGATTCTAGACGACTCAGTTATTGTATCGTTGTTGCTAATTATTGGATTTAGATTATTAATTAATCAGTGTTGCGACATTAAATTTTGGTTCAAGGCTTTTAATATCGAAGGTTGATTTTGATTAGTTGTTGGCTTCTGTTGAAGGATTTGAAGTCAGATTTTGCCTGTCACGAATGAAAAAATGTGTATAATAATTTGAAGAATTGCTATATATTTACATCCATTCATACAATATTAACACATTTAAAAACATAAATCAAGTAATCTTTGAAAATGTCTATAGAATAAACAAAATCAAACAGCATTGTCTTGTTTGTTCACAATTTAGGTTCAACTCATTCCAAGTCTTATGCAGGTACTTCATTTTTCAATACCGCTTCCTCTTCATCTGGAAGTTCTGTCTTCGAGATTGCCTTCTATGTTGCAGCTAAACATTGTTTCTTTTCACAGACCGACAGTAGTCAACTATCATCACTGCCTTGATAATGTTTTTCTATTTCTTTCATGTCTTGATGAACCCTTTCTCCGTGTTCTTCGCTTTAACTTCCAAGACAATCAAGATGGCTGTGAAGGAAATGGATTTTAATGCTCATATGTTTTTTCTCTCTTTTTCTCTTTCTTCTATTTTTTTGCTCCTGTGTGATATTTATCGGTTTGAATTAAGTTGCTTACTATATTTAGTAAACTGTCCTTGTAAATTTTATGTTAGCCTATATATTGGCTAAGACCACACCCTACACGAGCCTGACTCTTATGGTAGTGGCTAGAGACATTTTTGTTTTATAATTTCAATTTGTACTCGCTAGCTAGCTAGTTAAATAAATTAAATGAAATTAAATATTGCAGTCTAAATTTTTCATAGTTACTAACATATTTTCTACAATGTTCTTTTTTTTTTTTTTACAATCTGATAGCTTCTTATTCCCCGAAAAAATTTTGAACCCCATTCTTAAATCCTCCCCAAGCTAGTCGTTCTTTATGGATAATTAAATTTTCAAAGTATTCATCATTCATCAAACGCGTTTGCTCGGTCCCACAAATGAAGGGTTCGGAGCCATAGTAGACAAAGCGCCATTTATTAAAAATGGAGAAAGCAAGGGTTAAAGTTAAGTGAATACCATAGTTTAATGAAAACTGACATATCATTTAGTTTGAATGTGTATACTATATATATTACTTGCTATGTGTTTCCATTGAACTATGGTGATAACTTCATTTTAACCCTTGTTTTCTACGGTTTTAGTAAATGGGGCTTGGCCCACTATGGTTTGAACCCTTCAAATATTCCTTCTTTAAGTTTGGCCTCAGAAAGAAATGAAAATTTAGAATATACGTATTTAAAACAATCACCATATTTATTTAATGCTTTCACAAACTGTTTCATTATTACCAGTTTAATGTGAGGTGGCGGCAAGATGATCTCTTTCGCTTCACCAGATATTCTGTAATGATATTTTTCTCCCCAGTATTCATTGTTCTTGTTCTAGCTGGACATTTCTTCTAACCAAATGCGATTCTCGAGCACGGCTGTCAATCGTGTTCAATCACTTTAGAAAAGATTATATCGATTGCATTATAAGATTACGCGCGAAATTTAAATATAGCGAACTTATCTATCTATCTATCTATCTATCTATCTATCTATCTATCTATCTATCTATCTATCTATCTATCTATCTATCTATCTATCTATCTATCTATCTATCTATCTATCTATCTATCTATCTATCTATCTATCTATCTATCTATCTATCTATCTATCTATCTATCTATCTATCTATCTATCTATCTATCTATCTATCTATCTATCTATCTATCTATCTATCTATCTATCTATCTATCTATCTATCTATCTATCTATCTATCTATCTATCTATCTATCTATCTATCTATCTATCTATCTATCTATCTATCTATCTATCTATCTATCTATCTATCTATCTATCTATCTATCTATCTATCTATCTATCTATCTATCTATCTATCTATCTATCTATCTATCTATCTATCTATCTATCTATCTATCTATCTATCTATCTATCTATCTATCTATCTATCTATCTATCTATCTATCTATCTATCTATCTATCTATCTATCTATCTATCTATCTATCTATCTATCTATCTATCTATCTATCTATCTATCTATCTATCTATCTATCTATCTATCTATCTATCTATCTATCTATCTATCTATCTATCTATCTATCTATCTATCTATCTATCTATCTATCTATCTATCTATCTATCTATCTATCTATCTATCTATCTATCTATCTATCTATCTATCTATCTATCTATCTATCTATCTATCTATCTATCTATCTATCTATCTATCTATCTATCTATCTATCTATCTATCTATCTATCTATCTATCTATCTATCTATCTATCTATCTATCTATCTATCTATCTATCTATCTATCTATCTATCTATCTATCTATCTATCTATCTATCTATCTATCTATCTATCTATCTATCTATCTATCTATCTATCTATCTATCTATCTATCTATCTATCTATCTATCTATCTATCTATCTATCTATCTATCTATCTATCTATCTATCTATCTATCTATCTATCTATCTATCTATCTATCTATCTATCTATCTATCTATCTATCTATCTATCTATCTATCTATCTATCTATCTATCTATCTATCTATCTATCTATCTATCTATCTATCTATCTATCTATCTATCTACCTATCTATCTATCTACCTATCTACCTACCTACCTTCCTACCTACCTACCTATCTACCTACCTACCTACCTACCTATCTATCTATCCATATATTTTATTTCAATCGGTAATTATGTATGGAATTATGGGATGGGGTAGCTGATTTAAATCCAGTTTAATCCACTTTATTTATTACAAAAGAAAATAATTAAAATATGTCTTCATAAAACTATTGATTTTCCATCTCAAAATTTGTTTCTAGACTTTAATGTACTTAACGTAAGACAAATTTATTATATTGTATTAATAAAATTAATACATAAAAATATAAATAATTTTGAATTGTTTTCTCATAGTTATGAAACAAAAGGTATGAATTATTTAAGATTGTTTGAACCAAAATGCAACACTGTTACGGTATTTTAATCATAGTAGTAATTTAGGCTCAAGAATATATAACAAATTTATATTTAAATATCCTAATCTTGTCAATTCGAATAGTTCTAGTATTAAATTAAAAAAGTTATGTATGGATTTTATAAAAATTGAAACATTGTAAATTTAAATCTGTATACTATAATTGCAAATTTTATTGTATAATTATTAATGATAATTGTATTGTATAAATATTAATTTCAATTCAGGAATCCGCCCCTGAGCACGAGTTCTACTCTTTCAGAGGAGAGCTAAAGTTTCTCTGTATATTTTTTATTTCATGTTACGATTATTAGCAAAATAAGAAATAAATAAATAAATAAATAAATAAATAAATAAATAAATAAATAAATAAATTTATTCATTCTGGTGTAGTTAAGGTCATCAGGCCATAAGGAATTGTATAAAAACTGTGGATGTTTGACTAAAACGGATTTGATTTTTGCAGAGAGCATGAAAAACTCGTTAAAAATCATCTTTCGTCATGTAAAGCGCCAAAACATTGCAATCCTGTGTTATTTTTAATAAACTTCTTGCCAGAAAATTACATTCCCCATCCTGATAATACGTTAATGCTACGGTTGTGGGTTCGAAATTTAACTTCATGAGCTTAATTAGTGTGTCAGCTTGTTTTCTTTTTCTGTCGGTGTAATTGTACGTCTGTTTGTCTCCCTATCTGCTTGTCAGCCCGTCTATCCGTTTCCTGCTTGTCCACCAGTCCGCCTATTCATTTGTCCACCTGTCCTCACTCTGTCCATCTGTCGATCCATCTGTCCATTTGTCCTTTCGATTTTCCATAGTTTTTCTAGTCATTGATTACTCACTTAACTATCTACTAACTATATACCTACCAAATAAACCTAGGATTGCCACGTGTCCCATATGTATCTCATGATGGAACCAAAATTCGTAGCAAATATCGTAGCAAACAATCACTTTCTTATTAATGACAATGTCTCTTTCGGCCCCACACTCCTCACAAAGCACTTCACTAGTCTCTTCCCTTTTTTTTAGAGGTTCGCAGAAGATGTTCCTTTTTCTATTAAAAACTTCCTTTGCAAAAGGAGGATAGCAATGTCAACGGAAGCTTTTAGTAGAAAAAGGAGCATCTTCTGCGGATCTCTGGAGAAAGAACTAAGGAAGAGACTAGTGTAGTGCTTTGTGTGGAATATGGCATTGTATGGGGCAGAAGCATGAACATTACGACGAAGTGAGGAGAAACGAATAGAAGGAATTGAAATGCGGATATGGAGAAGAATGGAGCGTGTGAAGTGGACAAACGGAATAAAAAATGAAGCTGTGCTAGAAAGAGTCGGTGAAGAAAGAACAATGCTGAAACTAATCACAAAGAGGAAGAGGAATTGGCTGGGTCATTGGATGAAGAAGGATGCACTGGAAGGAATAGTGAACAGCAGAAGAGTTCGGGGCAGAAGAAGATATCAGATGAAAGACGGTATTAAGGTAAATGCATCATAGACTAAGAGGAAGACGGAAAATGGAGATTATTGGAGAATTCTGGTTTTGCAATGGAAGACATGTCCTTGTGCAGAATACTATGAATGAATGAATGAATGTGTATAGAGACGTGACAAGAACGAAATAATTTTAACATCTATAGTCCCGTCGCTCTAATTTCCGGTACCCAATCACGTTGCAGGTCGGCTACATTTAAACGTGTGCGTCTTGTGATTCGCTGATGAAGATGTAAAGCATTCCCTAAGGCTGGATAAATACTTAAAATATAATCGCCCGCCATTTTGGCTCTTTCGTTGGCGTTCGCAGAAAGAACACGAGGACGTTATTTGCCGCTCAATTATTTGCTGAATTACAGTGCGTTTGATTTATTATCATAGGAGCTACAACATGATAATGTTTAACGGTGTGGCAAATAGATTCCTCGTCTGGTAGCTCGGCAACGAAAGAACAAAAATGGCGAACGATACTACCTACCTACCTAGACTTTATAGAGCCTTGACTTCCTAAGACGTAAGCAAAGAGGAGGAGTCACGCCGGAAATAACAGCGTCGCGACTATAGCTACTTCAATATGAAAGTAATTTCAGCTACATTTGCAGTCAATTTCTGTGCATGATTATTTCAGTCTTAGTCCAGTCTTGACGTGTTTTTCATTGTTGGGAGCGCACTGACATAATTTGAAATGGTGAAAAATAAAACAAAAAACGGTATTTGTAGTAACGACAATGCGTAGTATTTAGTGGCAAACCTGACATTCATAATGATAGTCATCAAAACATAATTTCTACCATGAATGATCTACTAGAAAAGTTTCAGTCAACTATACAAGCAGAAGTAAATAAAATCAAGAAATCTATCGAATTCTTGACTAGTAAATTTGATAGTTTGAGAGAAGAAATAGAGAAAATGCAAGAAGAAATAAAGATAACGAAGAAAGAAGTGGAAATAACGAAGAAGGAGAATAAAGAATTAAGAACTGAACTGAATATTTGCCAACAATATACGCGTCGTGACAATATATTGACTGATGGCATTCCAGCAACAGGAAATGAAAATATCCATGAAATAATCAAATTTTCAAAGTAATTGAAATTAAAGACTTCTCAATGAATGAAATCAGTGTTTCACACCGACTTCCATCTCTTTTTTTTTTTTTTTTTTGCTCTTGTGTGTTATTTATTGGCTTTAATTAAGTTACTGTATTTAGTAAACTGTTCTTTTACATTTTGTATTATATTTTTGGCTAAGACCACACCGTACACGAGCCTGGCTCTTACGGTAGTGGCTAGAAACATTTTTGTTTTATAATTTTAATTTGTACTCACTAGCTAGCTAGGTAATTAAATAAAATAAATAAAAAAATAATGTAGTTTGATTGTGTGTAATATGTATGAAAACGTGGAAAGTGTTTGAAATTAAAATTAATCACATGAAACAAAGAGAACATGTGTCTATTTAGAAAAAAAATATAACATTCATTTAATAACTTTATGAATACAGCTTTTGCAATCTTAATCCCAAATATCATCTTATTTTCCTCTATTTAAGTATTGGAATCTAAAAATCTGGCAATCCTAAATTACCCATCAACCCACTCATTGACTTAACTATCGGCTGAACCATCAGACTCCTCACCCACATACTCATTCAATTATACACTCTCCCACCAGTCCACCCACATATCCACCCACATAACACCTCGCACAACTACATATCGACTTACGCACCTGCTTACTGATTTACTTGGGGGAGCGCTAGAGCGACGTGCTCAAAGCCAGAAGGTCTCGAGTTCAATTTCCGTTGGAGTCAAGGATTTTTTTTAATTGAGCCGTTCAGAGCAGAAGTGGTGTAAGTCAAAAATGGGTAATGAGGGTTGAAGTAAACATTCTGTAAAATTCAGCGCAAAGTAGCTATTAATATTCAATTTATTTAAACTATTAGTAGTCACAAAATTGCAACTTCATCAGAAAACTAAAATACAAGATAGCATACAAAACAAATAACACAACACAGAAATATCTAAATAATCACATTAATCATTCAAATAAACATAATTCAACTGGAGTTTACAAACTAAAATGCAATAGTTGTCCACATTTTTACATAGGACAGACAGGAAGATCTTTTCATACAAATTATAATGAACATATTAAAGGTATAACCAAACCCTACATCACATCAAATTACGCAGAACACATTATCAACAATAATCATGACTACAATAATATAGAAACAGATATGGAAATTTTACACATCACATCAAAAAGTTCACAGTTAAACATCTTAGAACAATACAAAATATATAAACATACAGTAACATACCCACAACATATACTTAATACACAATTACAGTTCAATACCCACACATTATTCGATGTCATGATACGTCATAACACACAAACAACCAGCCCCCACCATAAGAGCAACACACCCCCACCCCTACAACCGATAAATGCACATCGCAGAATTCAAGATCACCAGTAGTACAGGAGACACTGAGGAAGACGTAACATCACGTCGAAACGGGCCGTCTGTTCTTTTTTTTAAATTTTAACACTGTTTAACGTGTGACTAAACAATTTTAGGTTTTTAACAAACAAAGTGTTAACGTGAACTATAATCAATGTATTAGTAGTCAGTGCATAGCAAGAACGACATATTAATTGCTACTTTGCGCTGTATTTTACAGAAATTTTACTTTGAATCTCATTATCCAATTTTGACTTACATCACTTTTGCTCTGAACGGCTCAATTAATCTAACCATTTCGGCCGGAATATGGCCCTAGGATTCACTCCGCCTAACAGAAGTTAAATAAGTTGCTATCATGGGAGTTACGGCGGCCAGCACTTAGGATTAGCATCCTTACTGCTACTCATTGGCGATTGTCTTTACTCTTTCGAATTCTCACATTTCAACACCAAATTACCTTTCGTCTCGTTTCTCTCATTTATACTCTAACCACGACGTAAGTACCAGATCACTTATCTATGGCGCGTTAAGTATACCTCTCCATAGAACATCTCGTTATTCATTATCTTTTACAGTATCCACCTCGCGACAATGGACTTCCCTGTCACAAAGTATTAGGGGCTGCAAGAGAATGAACACTTTTAAAAACAGCGTAAAAGATAACCTTCTTAGCATTTCACTCCAATCATACTGACTTAAACTATCACTGTCTACATTGTTACTCTTTCCTTTAGACATTTTTACAATTCATTTTTATATTTCAATATGCCTGGTGAATTATTAAATAAGTATATAATAAATATATAATAAATGGATGTTGTTTGACGTTGGTGATTACTCTGATTTGATGGCATCCTATTGATTATGGCTATTGCGTGTCATCAGATTTATTGAACTATATACAGACGTGGACAAAATATTAGACTAAATTGATTATATGTGCAACAAAGCTGTATTTATCGGCAGAAATAATGAACAAAAATGTATTTTGCACAGAAATAATGAACAGAAAATTGAGTCTGGAGGTTACTAATATTTTGTGAACATTCCCTTATTCTTTATTAACATGTTGATTTCGTCAGGGATGCTGGAAACCAAAGTTTGACACTTTCTTTGAATGTCAGCGTCATTTAGCCAGATATCAGACAGTGCTAAAATGAGTCCATGTTTTGTTGCAAGCCTCTCTTTTCTTCACTTTCTTCTTCGGTATAGATAACAGATTTTCAATTTCGTTCATGTCCGGTCTTCTTGCAGGCCATGGGAGAACAGACTGTTGAATATATTCTGCAGTATATAATTAAAACACCAGTAATACCAACACAGCCAGACAAACTATACTTAACCATTGGAAAAATATACCAGAAGATGTAAACAATCATATTTGCTACAATAGAGACTCTGTGAATTATACTGGTAGTTGATATGACGAATTATATTATGTTTCCAAGAAAAACGTTTT
Organism: Periplaneta americana; assembly: GCF_040183065.1. Taxonomy (NCBI): domain Eukaryota; kingdom Metazoa; phylum Arthropoda; class Insecta; order Blattodea; family Blattidae; genus Periplaneta; species Periplaneta americana. Next base: position 131,290,600 of record NC_091130.1, read on the forward strand.
ATTCTAATAATTTGCCCACGTCTGTAGATGAAGATATTATTTGTATGTGTTGGTGTTGGTGTGTTGGTGGTTTTTAAAGAACTCTCTTAAAACCACCAACACATACAAACAATATCTTCATTTATATTCGTCAAACAACATCCATTTCATAAGCGAACGATCTCTTGAATGATTGAAATTCATACCTAACTTATGATTCATCTATTACAAAATCATCGTATACTCCACGACATCCATAACCAACGAGCATTCATTTCAAATATCTCAACAAATCTGATTACACGTAACAGTCATTTATAATCAATAAGATGTCACCAAGTCAGATAATAAATTAAAACAGCAATCTCCAACATAAAATAACATTTAGTTCAGTAGCGAACGTTTTTCAATGAAACACATACATTACACACGAACACCAGCTACGCAAATTATCGTATATCCTACGACAATCCTCAACTAATGATTACTCTTAAAATATCTATTTTATCAATCATCATTATAAATTTTATAATTTTAACATTATTGACAAATTTTAATCATAATTGTATATTTTATTTGTAACATGAGCTATATGCATAAATATCCGTCCAATTCAATTTCAAAATCTAAAGATTATATGAACAATTATCCTATATTATGTCACATTTTACATAAAGCTCATGAATCTCATGTATTGCATACATACATTGTTCTTTATTCTTTGTTATTTGCATAATTTATTATTATAGTTCCAGATTATATGTTTTGTTATATCTGAAGATGCCCCAAACGGCGAAAACGTTCATATATCTTATTAAATAGCAAATAAACATTTGCAAGTTGATATGTCTTAAGATTGAAAATTTATTATATACTTATTTAATAACTCCTTTAGACATGCATCCTGATAGTGCTGTATTTTCAAAATTGTCTCATAATAATATATTTGTATTATCTAACATTACTTGAAATATATTAACATTCTATGTATTTTACCTTGATTCTGCTACATACTTTGTATTTCAGTGTTTAATTAATATTCATAGTATTTTGTTTTTTAATTCGTAAATAACTCTTGTATACATGTAGCTCTTATCTAAATCAAATTGTTGAATTCTTTGTAAGTTCATACATATGTATGTATACTTTTTGCTGGTTGAGTGGAAGAGAAGGCCTTACGGCCTTAACTCTGCCAGGTAAAATAAATCATTATTATTATTATTATTATTATTATTATTATTATTATTATTATTATTATTGTTGTTGTTTCGTGAGGTGGGATGGTTAATATCCCACCACACTGTGAACGTTTTAGGTTGTGTAATGGGTTAGCTGAGTGTGGTATTCTTTATATTTATTTTCCTGCCCCCCCCCCACCTGTTAATATACTTCAAAATTAAATATGACATTACCGCACAATGTGCAATTTTTCCATTCTAGGTGGATAAAAATCTAATTTCGACGTGTTTAGTTAGGCATAGGTGACTTTGAATTCACGCGAACCAGGCCCGTCCGCACGATGGAAGTTGCTAAAAAGAAAATTCATCCAAAACAATTCGCCAAAAATATATTTATCCAGGAATATTCGCTCAAAGTGATTCCACCCAACGATTTTCTTTCTCATACTCATTCACGGAAAACTCGCACATTGCTACATTTTTAGCATTTCGTTTCCGTGGCAACATTTGTATTCCGGAATAATATGAATATTTTGAACTTCTTTTTTAACAATTTAAAATTCGTTTCCGTGGTAATATTTTTATTACAAAATTCTTAAGTTTAGATTAATATTTTGGAGGTATAAATTTTCACTTAAGGCATCAGTTCGAAGCAGTTAGATCGAATGAACCGCGCACGAATAACAACACAGAAGCATGGCAAAACCGCTTCCAGGACATTGTTTGTAAGTAACATCCCACTATATACAAACTCATACATTATTTAAAGAAAGAGCAATCTGATGTTGACACAATGATCCAGGAGTTGGATCTGGGACGAAGACTAAAACAACCACAAAAACAAAAATATTAAAGCTTACATATAAGACTGTAAAATAATTCACAGAGGTATGATGAATTCAAAGACGAAGGACGTGTCGTTGAATATTTGCGTGCCTGTGGTTACAACATTCAAATCCGGAGATATCCCATCCAAGACTCGGTTTCTGCAATAAAATAGGCCTAACATTTTTCAAGAGACATGTAAACCATTCAAAACTTTGTTCCACCTCAATTATTGCATTATCAATTAATAGTACATTATGCAACGAGCCTATATTGAAGGTAATTAATAAGTGAGTATGGATATTTATGAAACGAGCGCAAGCGAGTTTCATAATTTTCATACGAGCTTCTTAATTACCATTATAGGCGAGTTTCATAAGACTTTTTATGCTAGACCATATTTATAACTTGATATTATTAATTTCTGAGCAATGTCCCGTATGTTGTGAGATGTGCGCAGACGTGAAAGTATTGATTTTTTCCGAGGAACAGATGTCCACATTGACCTTGCTAGGCCGTAAGAACCTACAGAGATAACATTGAAATAAAATTAGACATTGAAAAACGAGATGACAAATTGAATTTATTTGAATATTATTTACAATTAACGCTAATTATTATAGTAACAGAACATAACCTTCTGCGACACTATTGGATTTCCAGCCTCCGTGACTTTTCGCTAATTCTCTTTCGATTGCATATCCGAGAATAATCGATACTTGCGGTTTTATAACGGTAGAAAGCTGGCCTGTCATTGGCTGAACAGTTATAACCTGAGTCGTCATTGGCTGAAAGACTTGACCTTTAATGAGTAGGTTTACTTTAATGACATGCATTAAAGGTCTGCTACCAGGTGTATAATTACTATATTTCGGCATGGTCGAGCATAAAAACATTAATATATGGGTCATTCCATACAACATTTTAAGAATATGCCAGCGATGTCATGAATTTGTTTGGGCTTTTAATATAGGCTAATAATGTTATTATGAAAATAAATTAAAGTGCCAACTATGACCGCCATATCATTAATATTTTAGTCATACGGATGACTGAAAAATGGGTGGCAGTTACATGTTATCCAGCATTTAAAATATTCTAGACACCCTATATGAAGTGTCATCGAAACTAAACAGACGCCATTGTAAACGTGAATAACCATATTTTAATTCCTTAAAGATTAATTCGAATAATATTAAGGCATGCTCATAAAAACACCTCATTAAAAAAATAATAGTTTTATATTCGAATGCATCAATTTAAATTCATGCGAATTTCATTCCTATTAAAGAAAATTTTATTCCTAATCCATCTCCCAATTTTTATGACGTTATTTAAAAAACCTATGAATAATTAAATTAATAAAATTATTAATTTTTGTTCCGACGATTGAAAATCGCTTGCTGTGTGTGGCAGTCGCAGCGTTCGCGAGACTTCTTAACGATGAGTAACCTCAAACGTCCGTCTCCCTGACCTTGATGGCGCAACATTCTGTACGACGGGAGAGCCTATCTGCTGAGCTCCTTTGTTCCGGTGAGTCATTTTTATTAAAAACTGGCATGATATTTAAGTCTACATTCTGAAATTTTCACAGTGGAATCAATATACCCTAAAGAATTAAACTCATGTTTTTTCGTCTGTAAAAATGAGGTGCATTTTGTGTTCTATATTTTAAAATTATTGTACGGTGGGTAACTATTTAAACAATTATATATATTTTTTTTTTCATTTTAAGGGAATTTATAAACAAGGCTCTCCTTTTTCGAATTGCATTGAAATGATTTTTCCATCTTCCTTTACATAGTAAGAAAACTTCAATGAATGAAACTGTGTTCTTTGTTAAACCAATATTTTAAATTCTGATTGCTGCCAAACTATGAAAGATATAAATATAGTATCGCTTGAAATTCATTTTTAGAACATACAAAATAACCTACTACAATATTTTTAACTTTTGAGACATCTTTGTTCAAAAACATACTTTTTGCATGGAATGACCCATATGTGAATTTTTTTTGTTCTAATTTTCTCTTGGATCAATTTATTTGGGTGCATTCTTCAGTGCGTCAATCGTCTCTGGGTTAAATTTATTTTGGGTGAATATTCTTTGTATGAACTATCACCGAGCCAATTCATGCTCTTTAAAAAAAATTAGAGAATATTGTGAGAAATAGCTTTTACTGTTTTATCAGCAGCAAGCTATTTTTAGAAGGGTTTTTTCTCGCTCCTGTTCAGTCGTAGACAGAGAGGCTTACTATGTCGGCGAAAAATAGTCAATTGTTAGTGATTTATTGTGTTGTGAGACACGGAATCTGTTTAGATACTATGTTCTTGTTAAAGTAACTTCAGTTTCAAGTTTGTGATAGTTATTTACGTCACTCCTTAAGAAAGCGAGTCTTTGTGATACGAGTAATATGTTGAATGTCGTGAAGAGTACTGTTAAAACGCTTTCTTATATAGTTACTTACAAATAAATATATTTTTATGCTCGACCATGCCGAAATGTAGTAATTATACACCTGGTAGCAGACCTTTAATGCATGTCATTAAAGTACACCTACTCATTAAAGGTCAGGTCTTTCAGCCAATGACGACTCAGGTTACAACTGTTCAGCCAATGACAGGTCAGCTTTCTACCGTTATGAAACCGCAAGTATCGATTATTCTCGGATATGCAATCGAAAGAGAATTAGCGAAAAGTCACGGAGGCTGGAAATCCAATACTGTCGCAGAAGGTTATGTTCTGTTACTAGCGTTAATTGTAAATAATATTCAAATAAATTCAATTTGTCATCTCGTTTTTCAATGTCGAATTCAATAATCAAGGTTATAATAGTATAATGTTATCAAGTTTAACGGGATTATATCAAGGTCAATGACATTATTGTTCCTCAGAAAAAATCAATACTTTCGCGTCTGCGCACATCTCACAATTCACGACCTAGAACAAGGTCACTTCCGATCTTGCCAGATACAAATAAAATGTATACATCTGAATACCTGTAATTTCAAGTTAGAAATATGGTCGAGCATAAAAAGTCGTATGAAACTCGCGTATAATGGTAATTAAGAAGCTCGTATGAAAATTATGAAACTCGCTTGCGCTCGTTTCATAAATATCCATACTCACTTCTTAATTACCTTCATTATAGGCTCGTTGCATAATGTACTATTATGCTCGACCATGCCGAAATGTAGTAATTATACACCTGGTAGTAGCCATTTAATGCATCTCATTAAAGTACACCTATTCATTATAATTCAGTTGTTCATCCAATGAGAAATCACCTTTGTGCCATTATAAAACCGCAAGTATCGATTATTCTCGGATATGAAATCGAAAGACAATTAGCGAAATGTCACGGAGGCTGGAAATCCAATACTATCGCAGAAGGTTATGTTCTGTTACTATAATAATTAGCGTTAATTGTAAATAATATTCAAATAAATTCAATTTGTCATTTCGTTTTTCAATTCTAAATCAATTTCCAGGTTATATCAAGACCAATGTTCATGTTATTCTCCAGATTATATCAAGGTCAATGACATTCGTACCTCGGAAAAAATCAATACTTTCGCGTCTGCGCACATCTCATAATTTAGAAGGTCAGTTCCGCTCCTCACTTACATAACCGTAACATGAATACTTACGAATAATTTCAAGTTAGAAATATGATCGAGCATAAAAAGTCGTATGAAACTTGCCTGTAATGGTAATTAAGACGCTCGTATGAAAATTATGAAACTCGCTTGCGCTCGTTTCATAAACAAACATACTCGCCTCTTAATTACTACCATTATAGGCTCGTTGCATAATGTACTAATATAGTATCAAACGAAATACATATGGCAGTGTTAACATTCAGTCAGTTGTGCAATTTTCCATCACTATATTGTCTTCTATATTCGCATTGTATTACTATTCATTGTTGCTTCTGTCAAGTACATAATAGGACTGACATTCCTGTAGTAGTAAAGGAGTCGAAACGCAATTTCTCCGAAATTCAAAACAACTTGGCGTATAATTATGACGACAGCGCGATGACGTCATTGAAGAGGACGTGACGTGTGTTCACGGTCAGTTGGATGCCTGTAGTACGGTGATTGTTGTCTAGATCGCGTTACTTGTAATGGCTGTGTTATCGCCAGTATGTCAGTTCTACCCGCTCTGACACGCGGAAACATGCCAGTTAAACGGGCTGCCTGTTACCAGGGGCAGCAAACACGATTCACGGAGGATTAAAAACACTGGATGCATCTGGCTTGCTTGGAGCTATAAAACAATTTCATCTGCGCATACTATGTGATCGTTATTTATATGTTATGCATACATTCTGGATAGCTTACATAAAACGTCAAGTTTGCAAGTGCTTAGAAATTAAAAAAATAACGTTCTATTTTTAATAGCTAGAGGTGTAGATTAGACAGCAGACGTATTTGTCTGCTTCGCTCGGGCGTGGGTTCGATTTCGACCTGGAGTGATTACAAAGTAACGCATTTTCGTTCTCAAACAAGTTAGGATAGTTATAGATTAGTATATCCTGGAGTTTCAGGGTTCAAACTCTAACCTTAAATGCTTATGTTAGGACGCTACGAAAGGTAAAACCTAGTTCGGTAAATATAATAATAATAATAATAATAATAATAATTATTATTATTATTATTATTATTATTATTATTATTATTATTATAATACTTACTTACTAGCGTTTAAGCAACCCGGAGGTTCATTGCCGCCCTCACATAAGCCCGCCATTGGTCCCTATCCTGATCAAGATTAATCCAGTCTCTACCATCATATACCACCTCCCTCAAATCCATTTTAATATTATCTTCCCACCTACGTCTCGGCCTCCCCAAAGGTCTTTTTCCCTCCGGCCTCCCAACTAATACTCTATATGCATTTCTGGATTCGCCCATATGTGCTACATGTCCTGCCCATCTCAAACGTCTGGATTTTATGTTCGTAATTATGTCAGGTGAAGAATACAACGCGTGCAGCTCTGCTTTGTGTAACTTTCTCCATTCTCCTGTAACTTTATCCCTCTTAGCGCCAAATATTTTCCTAAGAACCTTATTCTCAAACACCCTTAACCTATGTTCCTCTCTCAAAGTGAGAGTTCAAGTTTCACAACCATAAAGAACAACCGGTAATATAACTGTTTTATAAATTCTAACTTTCAGATTTTTTGACAGAAGACTAGATGACAAAAGCTTCTCAACCGAATAATAACACGCATTTCCCATATTTATTCTGCGTTTAATTTCCTCCCGACTGTCATTTATATTTGTTACTCTTGCGCTAAGATATTTGAATTCTTCCATCTCTTCGAAAGATAAATCTCCAATTTTTATATTTCCATTTCGTACAATATTCTGGTCACGAGATATAATCATATACTTAGTCTTTTAGGGATTTAATTAATAATAATAATAATAATAATAATAATAATAATAATAATAATGTAGCATGACAACTGTAAGTGGGATTGCTGCTAAATTGAAATGGTCTGTCGAGCTACTTTTTGACCATATAAACGCACTAATACCGCGAAACTAGCGCTCTACAAAATATTTGTGCTACATATCGCAGAAAATATAATTAGATCGATGATAATACTGATCTAGTATATATAATATATTATAGAACATTATAGTAAACATAATACACATTAACTGTATATACTCTATAATTATAATATATAACAGTTAATTAATTTAACAAAATCAGCTCCATTACGGTAAACAAAAATATATATTCTGATAATATAAAATTCTTATCTTTTACCATAACTATCAGTAAAAATTTGTTTAAGCTAAGAAAATGTTCTTCCTACGTCACAAGACGTTATAGTGACACAATTATAATAACAAAGATCAGTATGAAGATTAATAATATTTACATTTTACACAATATATATAAAATAAATATTAAAATGAAATACAATATAAAATAGATTGATAAATTAAAATAATATTAACACAAAAGTCTGAATGAAAATGCAACTTACTTAGTATTACAATCAGATCACAATGTAGTCGTAGCTTGGTGTTTTACGTACTTATACAACATTGACGATAGAGCGCCTATATTGTACTATAATTCATAGTCCAGCTTACTATACTACCCTGCTTATGCATCCATGGCTAACGAGCCACGTTATGCATCGACGTGATGTAATAGATGTACCAGAAGGAACTACTCGATCTACTGTACATTTGGAAACAAAAATACGCTGCCTGGTGATTACACCGTTAGATTCTTCCGAGATTTTCCGCTACTGTAAGATGAACGTAAAGTAATCACATAGCGAATCCTCGGCCTCATCTCGCCAAATACCATTCCGTTATCAGTACCTCCATCGACTCTACAGTTAGAAGTTGATACGACAACATAAATCAATTAATTTAAAGTACATAGGTTGGATATAAAGTAATGGCAACACTGCTGTCACTTGACGATGGTGCGTTCGAGAGCTGCCAGCTGTGTGGACATGAACAAGGACTGTTAGATGAGTTAGTGCAGCCAGCGGGGACAGTACTCCACCAATCTACTGCAGTGTGTAGAACGTTCACTTTCATAGGGATAGTGCGAGCGCCCTAAGTCCATCCTTACAAAACTAGAGCAACATTCCTGGATCAAAATTGAAATGGCACGAGGTCATAGTGCACAAGAATGTTTTCAGGGACTGCGTGAAGCATGTGGCGATGCAGCGTTGCCATATCGCACAGTTGCACGATGGGTTAAAGCGTTCCGGGAAGGCCTTGTTGCACCGGTACCAAAGGGAAGGTGACGACTTTCTTGGACGAATCGTCGCTATGGACGAAACCTGGACTCCCTGGTATGAACTAAACTTGAAACGCCAATCAAATGAATGGAAGCATCCCGGTTCTCCTCGTCCAAAGAAAGTGCGCCCTACACAAAGTGTTATGAAGGAGATGTTCATTGTGGCGTATGACATTGATGGGGTAATACTGCACCACGCTGTACCTCCAAAGCAGACGGAAAACGCGGACTACTGGAACATCCACCGTACTCACCCGATATGATCCATGCGGTTACGATCTTTTCACCAAACTGAAAGAACCACTGCGAGGGACCCGGTACATTACCAGAGATGAACTTATCCGTGCTTTAGGGCGGTCAATACGGAACATCAACAAAGATGGACGCGCTGATGGTGTACGACGCCTTCCAAACATTTGGCAAAAGGTAATAAATAAGGGAGGCGACTATATAGAAGGTACGTAAATGTTGTACCCCTGTGAATAAAGCCATGTCAGAAATATCGAACTGCTGTCATTACTTTTTATCCAACTTTTACTTTTTTATACTTTAGTATATGAATGAACTGAATCAGATACAGATGTAAGAACAGCTATAGGTGCAGGAAGTTAAAAATATTCAATAGGCTAACAAATTGCAGTTAAGGACAGAGGTTTACGAACGGATACAAAAATAATGACAAAACATGCACTAACACTTTTGACAATATCTACCACAAGATTTATTATAGTCATACATACATTTTACCACTGAATCTTGAAAGAATGTTGAATTGAATGACTTATAGTTCACTTAATTTAGATTATTAATTTTCCCTTTATAATTTGTATAATTGCTGTAATAAATCGAAAATATATTTAAACTTAAGATCACACAGATACATTTTCTTAGTAAAGTAATGACGCTATTGGTCCCAAATTTTTAACAGATCTTACATATGAGCCGTTCAGAGCAGAAATAGTGTAGGTCAAAATTGGGTAATGAGGTTTAAAGTAAAAATTCAGTAAAATACAGCGCAAAGCAGCAATTAATATGACCTTCGTGATATTCACTGACTACTAATAGTTTAAATAAATTCATCGGAAGATTTGGAATTAAACAATCTAAGAAATAAATAAGGAAGAGAGATTTTGATTCCGCAAGGGGAAAATATTTTCTGTGCCGTGCGCAAATTTGAAATTAAAATACGTAGGCAATATTACATAGAGCGGCATTGTAACAGCAAGAAACATACTGAAAACGTACAAAGGTCTTCGACATCAATTAATAAAAAATACAGGCACAATCTGAATGTAATGTGGATTTATGTAATATGATGATTTCTGCAAATATTCCTTTCAAGAAACTTGATACTCAACATTTTAGAGTTGAAAAGGTAAAAGAAAAATTCCATAAATTCTGCAAAAAAAATGCCGGTTATACAATTATGTAGTGGAGGGAAAAACGACGATACTATGGCGCTTTTTTCGTTTGCACATCTAACATCTTGTGACACGGAAAAAAGCGTTTCGATGTTGAAAAACTGTTTGAGTAATAGACATCGAAGTTTCTCTTTCGATAATTTACGGATGTATATTGTGGTTCAGTGTAATGCATCCTTTAATCATCCAGACGGTGGCAGTTAACATTTAAGGTAAGTTTTGAAATCATCATAACTATATTACAACTTCATTCCAGTATTTATAGATCGATTGAATGGAGTGGTGGAGTTCTCATTACCAGACTGTACTCTCTTGCCGCTGTTTACGTGAGTTAATGATAACACTATAATCCGTTGACACTAAACATAAGGCATAATACACAATTTTCCGTCCTTTAATAATTACATAAAACCAAATACGTATAATTTATAATATTTAATGAACAACTTAATATCGTGAAAAGTGTAATAATTTAATGTTCATAATAAAATACCCTGAAAAAAAATTGTAGAACATAAAACTTTTGTGCGAGATCGTGCGTATTTGCCTGGTTTCCGCGCAAAACCAATCCGCGGAAAGTCTAAAATTCCACATTCAGTATTCCCAACCTAACACATATAACAATTTCCCTCTTCTTAACTCTTAAGTGACATATTGATTTTACTGCTTTAGGCTTTTAACACATTGTTTTTAGAGACGTTCAATATAGTAATAATTATAAATTGAAAACTTACCACTGCAATTTCACCTAAATTGCACTGTTAATTATTGATTTTAAATATTTACAACAATTAAGTAAACTCTACAACTCCACTAAAGTTACTGCATTCGTGATACAAGTAACATTAAGGAAGCCGTGAAAAAATCTACAAGATTCCAGACTCATCATAGACTGGGGGGAGGGGGGAAAGACAGACGTATATAACGGCCTGCTGGAGTATAGTAAACACAGGAAACATTTTAAAGCAACAATGTTGAAGATAGATATTTTTGTTTTGCAAATTTGCGGTCATTGAACAGAAACCAAGATGGAGATTTCATTGCAACTAATTAGAAATTCCTCTTTCAGGTATGTAATAAACGATCTTCGCACAAAATAATGTACAATGCACGAGCGGTATGTTTTCTTTCAATTCTGGGAAATTAAAAAAACTCAACTACGTTTCGCTTTTTCAGACTTTTCCTCGAACATGAAAACTTCAACATACCGCTCTTGTAACGCATATTACTATTTCTAACATGTCTACAAATGTTTTACAGAAGTTTTGGAGTTCATGTACACAAACAAATTAAGAAGAAAACGGAACGGGTGAAAATTCACCCATCCTAGTAATAGTAGGCATTACAAACATCCTAGTGCTCAAGGGTCAAGTATAGATCAGTGGCCGGCAGATGCTGCAGTTGTGATGTAAGAGCCAGTCAGATCGCAAGAGCTTAGGAGAGCGAGCAGTTGAGTCTGTCTACAGTATGTCACCCAATTACAGACACGAATAAGTATGTACAAATATTATAAGAACTGAGTCAGGAATTTTATTGCAGATTTCAAGAGTTTGCAAATCTTCAATCTGATATTTCCATATTTGCGACAACATTTTCAGTGAATATTGACAGTGTTCCATCATCATTGCAACTGGAAGTCATTGATTTGCAAAATGATATTGAAATGAAAGACCGCTTTGAAAACAAAAAGGATCTATCTACATTTTATAGAAGATTTCCCCAGGCAAGATTCCCTCGATTGCATAGATTTGCTGCTAGGATGTTGAGCATATTCGGATCTATGTATGTATGTGAGCAGTTCTTTTCTGTATGAAGATCTGCAGACCACAACATAGAAACCACCTGTCTGATCTGAACTTGAAACATATTCTTCGCTTGTGTGTTAGCCAGGCTATGACTCCAAATATTGCAAAATTAGTGCGCAAAAAAAAGAGGAAAAAAATCTCGACAAAGCGTTTAGCTTGGGCACAGTAGTTACACAAAGTGATGGTGTGTTTCAAAAGTTGAAATACAGTATACTTTGCATACTACTCACCAAGATAGGGGCTACGTAGTTTAATCTGTATATTATGTAGAGAAATGTGTGTTAAAAACACTTGAACTGTTTTCAAGTTTCCGAGTAGACAAAGTGTTTCAGTACTGCTTAAAGTATTTATTTATATGCTTGTATGTTTATAGCAGTTTCGGAATTTCATTTATATATGCAAACGCTTCTGCAAGTGGCTGTATTATGAGTTTAATGTTATTGTAAGTACATTAAATTTGATTACAAACCAAAATATTTTGTTACATTGATTTATGAAGGTTGTACAGTTTTGTTTTCGTACAAATGTATTGTAATTGTGCTGTTCCCATACTATCTCAGACGAATGGATCGCGCTCTGTCAGTGCATAGACGCCGTACCACCACTGTTCAGTTGAACCTTCTCTCCACGCTGTGCTCAGTATGCACAGATTGCCGAGCAAAGAGCAAGGCGGCTACGTCGTATGACGTCACAGAGCACGGAACATACCGGTCACTGGTATAGATAGATCTAAACAGCCGCGGATGGTTGGATGTGCAATACTTTTGTTCCTTCCTATAACCTACTTTTTTCGGTACGCGAAGTACGACATTTTTTGCAACTACTGTATTTATTTAGCGATAATATCTCCTATTTGCTGCCACTTACACGAATGCTGTATATGGGATTTCCAGCTACGCACTTTTAATTTTCCACGTCGCATCCTGCTTTAGCCATTAATTTTTTTCTGCGATGAATTACGCCTTCAATTTCCGCCTGCTTATAAGGCTTGTCAGCTTCCAGCGGCTATTTTTGCTGCGCTCTTTTTTCTTTACTGCATCGTCATCATAAAGTGGTGACCGTGGACCAAATTCTTCAGTGGAAATCGGGCGTCGCTAAGTCTGTCCAATGCGGTAACACGCTCTCTCACAAGCTAAGTTACGCTATTCTCGGATTAACACTTTTTAAACAGTGTAAGACCAATTTTTCTTTTCTCCAGAACATCTAAGAGATAATCTCTTCTGTCATGTTCATATACAGGTCTCATTTGATCAATTCGTTGCGTTGTATTAACTTATTACCAGTATCAACATACATTTATAAGCTTAATTTAAATTTTATTGTTCTCGTGATATTTTATAAGCTTATAGTATGGGTCGGGGTAATTTGAGCATAGTGGGGCAATTTGGTTATAAATTACAATTTATTGAATATAACTTTACCTAATCTTCAGACACATGCCAATTTAATAATATACGAGTAATGTATTGTCTATTTCACAATTGTCTATCATGAAGTGTTAATATCTGTTGATCACACTGATATGTATGTATGTATGTATGTATGTCTTTATTAACACTACAATTGGGTGTATACCCGGTGGCAGTGATATATAATATACAATAATTACAATTACATGAAATAAAATAAAATAAACGTAAATGAAATAAAATAAAATAAACGTAAATCTATAAATAGTAGATGCAATAAACCTAGGACTATAAATAAAAACTATTCTATAATAACGCCTACGATAAGCAAAAGTAAACCTAACTTATAAGAACTTCTATTTCACCCAACTATTACCAATATAAGTAATTACATATCAGCTTAATTAATTACATACCAACTTAATTACATACCATCTTAATTAATTACGTATCGCCTTAATTTACTTACATATCAACTAAATTACATATCATCTTAATTACATATCAACTTAATTATTTATCAACTCAATTAATTACATGACACAACTTAAATAATTACACTGCACCTCCAATTACATTTTCAGTCTAATCTTCTCAACCTTTCCTTAAATGTATTGATTTTAAAAGGACCACCCTGAAAGATTGCCGCAGGTAAGCTGTTCCAGTCTACTATTGTGCGGTTAACAAAAGAAAATTTTGCCACGTCCGTTCTTTGTTTTCTACATTTAAACTTCCTAATATGATCAGTCCTTTCTAAGTATGATGGTTTTGCTAATCTAGCATTGATATCGGTCCAGGCTTTGTGTCCCATTTGTGCCTTGAACAATGCGGTGAGTCTGGTTTTTCGTCGCCTTGACTTGAGAAGTTCCCACCCTAAATCTTTTACTATCTCCTCAACGTGTCCCTTCTCCATTTTGACATATTTTGCTGCCTTGCGTTGGACCTTTTCTATTGAATCGATTTGGTTTTGTCTGTACGGATCCCAACCTACTGCTCCATATTCCGTAATTGGGCGAACAACGGTTTTGTACCCTAATTTCCTGGTAAAAAGACCTGTTCCTTGTTTATCAGCCTATGAAACGACTCATCACATTCGATGAAATATTGTCATTTTTATCACAACTTTTCATTTAGATTTAGGCGAGTTTGGAACTCATTTCTTCAATTTGGACAGTGAAGTAAACAGTTTACCTCTGATTTGAGGTTCTTCTATTATAAGGCAGTAGGCCTACATCTGACTTGATGTTATGTAGGCTATCAAAGGAACAACTATTATTATTATTATTCCATTGTTTTCTGTATTGATGTTATTTATATTTGATATGTGTTTTTATACCGGTTGAGTGGAAGAGAAGGCTTATGGCCTTATTCAGTCAGTACCAGTAAAAATAAATGAAATACAGTATCTGGCCACATTATTATAATCACTCACATTTTTACTATATTTTACATATTACTTCCTCATTTGAGCTCTGGTTTCCTTTCTTAAGCAGAATTCATATTACATATTTAATTTTTAAACAATATTAAGTATAATTACAATTATAACAATTTTAATTCAACAAATATTGATAAATAACCAACGACGAACAAACATTGCTTTGTCCATCAAACACTGAAAGGTTGATTCATTGGAAAAGCAAACCTGAAAATTGTCAAAGAAACTGATAAAAACTCTAAATTAAATACTGTATTTAATACTTAAAGACAAAATTTAGAGTTTTTATCAGTTTCTTTGACAATTTTCAGGTTTGCTTTTCCGATGAATCAACCTTTCAGTGTTTGATGGACAAAGCAATGTTTGTTCGTCGACTAAAGGGAGAAAATTTTGCTCCTGGATGCCTGGTTAACACAGTTAAACACCCAATATCAGAAATGATATGGTCTGTGATATCAGGCAAAGGTTCAGGACGACTCTACATTGTTCAGGGAACAATGAAACAAGATCAGGAAGACAGGCTTATCCCTCAGCTGAACAAATGGTTCCCAAATGAGGAGAAATATATTTTTATGCAACATGGTGCACCTTGCCACACTGCTAGGACAGTCAAAACGTTTCTGGCTTCCAAAAACATTCCACTTTTGCCATGGCCAGGAAACTCACCGGACTTGAATCCCATTGAGAACGTCTGGGAACTCGTAAAAAGAGAGATGGCAAAAGAATTTATTACTACCAGAGTTCGACTTATTGAAAGGCTGATACATGTTTGGAATCACAATGAGAGGATCCAGGAAATAATACAGAAGTGTATTGTAAGCATGCCAAAGAGAATTGAAGCTGTAATTAAAGCCAAAGGAGGTCGTACAAAACACTGAAATTTCTGTAAAAATGAGGTTCGGTTGGTTATTTATCATTATTTGTTGAATTAACATTGTTATAATTGTAATTATACTTAATATTGTTTAAAAATTAAATATGTAATGTGAATTCTGCTTAAGAAAGGAAACCAGAGCTCAAATGAGGAAGTAATATGTAAAATATAGTAAAAATGTGCGTGATTATAATAATGTGGCCAGGTACTGTAAATGAACAAATAATTTAAATTATAGAAAAGTTAGTTTAGTTTAGTTTAAATTACATATATAAAAACAATATGTATAAACAAGGTCAGTTAAAATGGAACAATTACAAATAGACTGTACAATAAAAAAAATTCGTCAAGATTATAAAACGGATTTAAAATTAACCAACTAGAGGTGTAAAATTTGAGAGCCGCTCTGCTTAAATTAAAAATATGTGATGGAAATTTATTTGCAACCCTCAATGACATGTGACAATTTTTTTGTGATTTAGCAAATCTACAAGCTATGATATTAAAATCATTTTCTTGCCTTGTGTCGTAGGAATGAATATCATCTCTTAAAGTCAAAGTTGGAATATTATCTTTAACGTACAACTTGCGGGCTCCTTAAAAGCCATAAGTAAGTAAGTTATATTACCGGTTGTTGTGTATGGACTCTTACTTTGAGAGAGGAACAGAGATTAAGGGTGTTTGAGAATAAGGTTCTTAGGAAAATATTTGGGGCTAAAAGGGATGGAGTTACAGGAGAATGGAGAAAGTTACACAACGCAGAACTGCATGCTTTGTATTCTTCACCTGACATAGTTAGGAACATTAAATCCAGAAATTAGAGATGGGCATGGCATGTAGCATGTATAGGCGAATCCAGAAATGCATATAGAGTCTTAGTTGGGGGGCCGGAGGTAAAAAGACGTTTAGGGAGGCAAGACGTAGATGGGAGGATAATATTAAATGGATTTGGGGGATGTGGGATATAATGATAGAGACTGGATTAATCTTGCTCAGGATAGGGACCGATGTCGGGCTAATGTGAGGGCGGCAATGAACCTACGGGTTCCTTAAAAGTCATAAGTAAGTAAGTAACTAAGTTATATTACCGGTTGTTCTGTATGGTTGTGAAACTTGAACTCTTACTTTGAGAGAGGAACAGAGATTAAGGGTGTTTGAGAATAAGGTTCTTAGGAAAATATCTGATGCTAATAGGGATGAAGGTACAGGAGAATGGAGAAAGTTACACAACGCAGAACTGCATGTATTGTGTTCTTCACCTGACATAATTAGGAACATTAAATCCAGATGTTTGAAATAGCGGGGCATGTAGCACGTATGGGCGAATCCAGAAATGCATATAGAGTGTTAGCTGGGAGGTCGGAGAAAAAATAGACGTTTAGGGAGGCCGAGACGTAGATGGGAGGATAATATTAAAATGGATTTGAGGGATGTGGGATATAATGATAGAGACTGGATTAATCTTGCTCAGGATAGGGACCGATGACGGGCTTATGTGAAGGCGGCAATGAACCTGTGTGTTACTTAAAAGTTATAAGTAAGTAAGTAAGTGACTAAGTTAAATTACCGCTTCTTCTGTATGGTTGGACTCTTTGAGAGAGGAAAATAGATTAAGGTTTTTTGAGAATAAGGTTCTTAGGGAAATATTTGGGTCTGAAAGGGATGAAGTTACAGGAGAATGGAGAAAGTTACACAACGCAGAACTGCACGCATTATATTCTTCACCTGACATAATTAGGAACATTAAATCCAGACGTTTGAGATTGGCAGGGCATGTAGCACGTATGGACGAACCAGAAATGCATATAGAGTGTTAGTTTTATTTTATTTTATTGGGTTATTTTACGACGCTGTATCAACATCTCAGGTTATTTAGCATCTGAATGAAATGAAGGTGATAATGCCGGTGAAATGAGTCTGGGATCCAGCTCCGGAAGTTACCCAGCATTTGCTCGTATTGGGTTGAGGGAAAACCAAGGAAGAAATCTCAACCAGGTAACTTGCCCCGACCGGGATTCGAACCCGGGCCACCTGGTTTCGCGGCCAGACGCGCTGACCGTTACTCCACAGGTGTGGGCAGAATGTTACTGTCATCCTCTTAGGAGTTTAGTGCTGAGAAGAATGTGGTTCCGACTAGCCTAGCGCGGTACTGGAGTGGGAGGGAACAGTGACAGCGGTAGTCTTAAAGGAAGTACAATCATACTGAAAACATTTCACTCGTAATAGAGTATCTAACACGTGCACACAGTCACACACTACTACAAACTGAAGACCGCATATTTTTGAACGATTAATACTTCCCACTCCGCTCGGCTCGATTTAGCTGTAGCAACAAAAGAATCTACCTACAAACCCCTCCGCACCGATGGCAAGAATACCTCAGGTCCCAGCACTAAACTCGTCGGAGGAAGACAGTAGTTGAGAGACCGGAGGGAAAAAGACCTTTTGGGGAGGCCGAGACGTAGATGGGAGCATAATATTAAAATGGATTTGAGGGAGGTGGGATATGATATTCATTCATTCATTTATTTTATTCCATAGATCTTACATGAGCAATGAAGCTTTAAGATGTGGAACATGTCAACATTTTACAATATTACAATTACAATTTTTACAAATTTTTATAGTTTTACAATTTAGTAATTTTCTACAATTTTTACAATTTTGTACAATTTTCTTTACATTTTGGCGAGATGTAGTGAGATGAGATGAGGTCCGAGGATTCGCCAAAATATCACCTGGCATTTGCCTTTTCGGTGGGGGAAACCTCGGAAAAACCCAACCAGGTAATCAAATCAAAGGGGTTGATGCCAAGGACTCGCCATAGACCATCCGGCTTCAGTCCCACGGCTGGGGAAAACCTTCGAAGAAACCAAAGTCCAAAGGGGGATCCAACCCAAGCCCGAACGCAGCTCCGGATCAGCAGCCCAGCGAGTCTGCCGACTGAGCTACATCGATGGCTCTACTAAAAGTATACAATACATAGTCAATCAGATTATTAAATTTACAAACGCAAACGATCATTCATAAGTTGAGCTATATTATAATACAAAACAATTTAATTAAATTTAAGGCATAAACAATTCAACCAGTTGTGATATACAGAAATTGATAATACATATCATGCAAACTACTTCAAATTACAAACACAAACAATTTATCAGTAGAGCTATGTAGATTACTATTCAATTTAAAGCATATACAATTCATCGGCCAAAACTATATAGAGATTGGATTAATCTTGCACATGATAGGGATCGATGGCGGGCTTATGTGAGGGCGGCAATGAACCTGCGTGTTCCTTAAAAGCCATTTGTAAGTAAGTATTAACCAGACATACAGTAAATGAGTGACGTTATTATCTACTACCGAGCGTGTTCAATGCAAGGCCATAGAGGAAATTACGTAAGTGTAAGCATTAGTCACTAAATTTACGAAAATCTTTTACGGTACGGATTATGCAATTTTTTCGATTAACCGTTCAGTCAACACCCTTCATTACTACGGATAATAGTGGTTCTACTATACTATTGTGTAACAGGACTACGTAACTGTGTATGTAGGTAATGTTACACTCTCTGTTAGGGTAAAAAGGCGTGGAGGATATGAAGTTCTTACTGTGGAACATGCAGCCTTAGTGCCAGCCCGTGATGCGTCCACTGCACGGCACATTGCGTGTTCGCAGATCCCAATTTGCACCACATCCACCCTACCCCGCCCACCGCTATGGAGCAAAGAAATCTTCGTATTGTATTGGAGAATTCTCTACATAGTGAAACGCCGCCATTCATTATAGGTTAATTCCGTGTTGACACAGCTGTAATTCGGGTCGTTCTTGCTGGCCTAGAAACACCATGCCGTAGTGTCTAAGACTCGCGAATTGAAGCCTGGAGGACGATAAATTCTCGAGAACTCTTAGGCCCAATTGTATAAAACTCCCTGACTAAAGATCAACTTTGATCAAAGATCGAAAAGTGAACCGAGTTCAGACACTTCTTATATTGTATAAAATTTTTCTGCGATCAAATTACCTAGGTTCAAATGCAATCTAAGTTCACGTGAAAAGGACTTGGCAACACCGCATAAACAGATGAAGTATGTAATGCGCTGGCCATGTTGTACAGGTTTGTTCAGTGTAGCCAATTTGGCGACTTTAACTGTTTTTCGACGACAATTTCTTTTAACTTTTATATTACTTAAATAGGGATTTAGCGACTTTTTTTAGCACCTCCTAGTGACAAAATTTAATCTTTCTTAATTGATAATAAGAAATCTAGCGACTTTCCAACTACTTTTTGGCGACTTTCCGCACACTCTGTTGGAAACACTGATGTGTTTTGTGCATTGTAAATAAAGGCGGACAATAAGAAGATTGACCGTTCTCCAAATTGTTATCATGTTATGGTGTTTGGTACTGCTAAACATAATAAAACTTTATAAAACGACAATTTTCGTTTAGTAATACAGTTAATTGAAAATTTATGAATGTACACTTAGCGGCAAAAAGAATGAGCCGGCCGACAGTTTCTAAGTTCCAGAGGCATACATTGCGCATGCTCGTCTCGTCAACGCCGTAGTTCACTAGGCAACACATAATTAAACCATTTAAATTTGTTGTATTTTGTTTAAGAAGCTAAAATATGTAATAAAATCGAATGGCGAGTTGATTCTAGATACACCAGGGCTCTTGAAGAGTGAAGTAATAATAAAATTGATAAATACAAAATCAACCGGAGCGAATATGAAAAGGAAAACCATGTATTATGTCGAACCAATACAAACAGTTACAGTAGCGTAAGTTGTTACGGCAGTGGTATGTTGAACAAGTTAGTAGTAGTAGCTGAAGGTTCGAATCTCTCCCAATCTTCTTCTTTTTTTTATTACAAATTTGCCATCATATGTGTCTCGCAAAGCTATAATTACGTGGCGATATCTCTTATAATATGCCCAAACTCTAATAAACAATAAACCTCCCTCTCTCTTTCAAGCAATACTGCTACCGTATCTGTTAATATAACGCTCTGTCTCGTCATTACGCTTGAAAATGGTACAGAAACAATAACTCCTTGCCCTGGTTCGCATAGGTTATTCTGCGTATGCTACTCTCCGACAGGACTTCGAGAATGACCACCGATACGCTTCGCGTGAGGGTCGCGTGTTGGGTGTGGATGTCATACGATGGGGCAGGACTTCTGCAACGCATCCACGGTCTGTTAACGGCAAAAGTCTACGAACACATTTTGGCAAATGTAATGATCCCTTCCGCCCGAAAACGATATCCAGAAGGAACACTTTTTCTTCCAGCAGGATAATCATCCGGTACACACCGCCAACCGGATTCAAAGATGGTTTACGAGGAGGCGTGATGTCGACCCAGTCGACTAGCCTCCAAATTCACCAGATATGAATCCGTTTCAAAATTTGTGGGCTGCAGTCAAAAGGATCCTACCCTCTAATTGGGCAGAACAACGACCCGTTCGGACACCTGAGGAATTGTGGAACAGAGTTCTAAATGCGTGGGAAAAGATGGTCAAGAATTTAGACCTGTTCCATAATCTTGTGGACTCCATGCCGCGCAGAATGAGGGCAGATGTTGACGCAGGTTGTTTGTGGACGAGATATTAGTCCCCACCACAGCCTTGTTTTGTTAATATATTAACAAATTGTTTGTTTTTGTTAATTTAATTATTTATTTGTGTTTGATATGCGTCCGTTTTTTTAGGATGTGAAACAAGTATTTTTGTTTATACAGACCAGGTCTCACCTATTAATAGCCAACAGGTAATGGACAATAATATTTTTACAAGGCAGGCATAACGAAGTTTGTTAACAAATGCCATTTCACATTTAAACTAATTAAAAAAAATAATTTTACCATACCAGGAGGCGAATTCACAACCTCTGGCACGGATGTCAGACTTCTTACCACTGGGCCACACACTGCTCATAAGGTTTATTACATTATAAACGGACGACTTTCAATGAAGAGACACCACAGCAATGCCTTGCAGTGGGTTACGTTTACACGAGTGAACCGCGCGATAGAACTTAGCATTTCTATCCGCCAAGAGTTGGCCCATTCTTTTTGCCGCTAAGTGTACTTATCTTATCCATGAATAATTAATGGTTGTTATAAACATAATATAATTATAGGTTATGTTATTTGATACTGCTGAACACGATAAAACCTTATAAAATATAAGAATGTTTGTATATTAAGACAAGAAATTGAAAAAAAAATATATATATATTAATAATAATGGTTATTCTTTTTGCACAATCTCCCACTCCTATACTTCAAACAGAAAAGAAATAACTGAACTTGGATCATCTAACTTAATCGGAGAAATTTCTTCAATCAAAGTTGACTTTAGTTTGAGACAAATTAATCTCAGATTAGACTTTATACAACACAAAATTCCAAGTTCAGCTAGAACGAGGATCAATTTAACCTCTGATCTAAGATTAAATGGTTTATACAATCGGCCCTTAGTATCACTTCCTTCGGAGACACAGTAAGGCCGAAAGGTACATGTCGGTAGATCTACGTCACCTAAAAGATTCCTATCCTTACGTACTAATCCTTACTTACCTACAAATGGCTTTTAAGGAACCCGGAGGTTCATTGCCGCCCTCACATAAGCCCGCCATCAGTTCCTATCATGTGAAACATTAATCCAGTCCCTACCATCATATCCCATCTCCCTCAAATCCATTTTAATATTATCGTCCAAACTACGTCTCGGTCTCCCCAAAGGTATTTTTCCCTCCGGTCTCTCAACTAACACTCTACTGGGTGTTCATTTCAAAGGGTGTCATGACGTCACTCTTGTTGGGTCACCGATTTGAAGCGAGTTTCAGCTTATAAGTTAGAGAAGTTGCCTATTATTTAAGGCGTTCTTCAATCTGAACTTGAGAACGTGTACGGTATAACTTGAACGTCGTAGCAACAGATGGCGGTCTGTACGGTCTGTGTGCTACCATAACCTCTTTCGAACTGTGTTTTGCGCCGGCAAGTCGTACGCAGGGTATTTGTTATCATCGGTTGCGTACGGTAACATTCCACAACACAAATCAAATGTTCCGTGTCCATGTTCACCGTCGAAGTTAATGTCAACAAATGCGTAAGTAATCGTCTTAATCCTCTCCCCATATCCCGACAGTACGTATTTCCAAACAGTTCACATTCCTGCCACTACCGGCGTTACCGTACGTATCGGTACGTACTCTTCAGAATGAACGCCGTACTTGCTAGGCAACTTCTCTGCCTCTTAGGTTATACACCTCAGCGGAAGTGTAGGAAGATTGAATTCTCTAGGCTCATCCGCTAGCCACATGACGGCATACAGCGAGCCATGACAACATTTTGAACTGAACACCCAGTATATGGATATCCAGATTCTCCCATAGTGCTACATGCCCTGCCCATCTCAAACGTCTGGATTTAATCTTTCCAATTATGTCAGGTGAACAATACAATGCGTGCAGTTCTGCGTTGTGTAACTTTCTTCATTCTCCTAGAACTTCATCCTCCTTAGCCTCAAATATTTTCCTAAGCACCTTATTCTAGAAGAGCCTTAACCTCTGTTCCTCTCTCAAAGTGAGGGTCCAAGTTTCACAACCATACAGAACAACCGATAATTTAAGTGTTTTATAAATACTAATTTTCAGTTCGTTTGAGAGCGGACTGGACGATAAAAGCTTCTCACCCGAATAATAACACGCTTTTCACATATTTATTCTGCGTTTAATTTTCTCCCAAGTGTCATGTATAGGGCTGGGATTTTTATGACTTATAAATCATGAAAAAATGTCCTAAAACAATGCATTTATGAACTAAAAATATTAAAAAAAATGCCCTTAAAAATGCCCTAAAATTGATCTTACATAATTGGCTTAGTTGGAATATTAATATTCAGATTAGTAATTAAATTAAATTCTAGTAACAACATTCAAGTTTATTTAATTTTACATAATTTTTCTAAGTAATACACTTTAATTAGTTATTCTACCTGATGTAGTCCACATAGTCCACCACAAGGACACTCTTATTCGGAACTAGCAAGTATAGAGAAGTCTATATTGAAGAGTTGAGTGGACTGATCCGTTACGTGGGGTGTACTACGTTAAAATGACAATATTTGTGTAGAAAAACGATTGAAATAATATACAATATAATGAGTATTAATTGAAAAAATATGTAGGGAAAATGTCGAAGGAAATAAATAATATTTTACATTAATAATGGGGATTTATGGCCAAAATTAAATGAAAATACCCCAAAAATGACCGAATAAAACAAAAAATGCTCGTATGAGTTGTAAGAGGTAAAAAATGCGAAAGAAAAAACCCTAAAACATTCAGTTTATCACATAACATACAAATACTAAAGCAGCAATTTTTCTGGCTTACTAGAAAAAAAAAGATGCAATTTTATCAAAATCCTAGCCCTAGCCATGTATATATTTGTTACTGTTGCTCCAAGATATTTGAACTTTTCCACCTATTCAAAGGACAAATTTCCAATTTTTCTATTTCCATTTCGCACAGTATTCTGGTCACGAGACATAATCATATACTTTATCTTCTCGGGATTTACTTCCAAACCTATCTTTTTACTTGCTTCAAATAAAATTCCCGTGCTTTCCCCAATAGTTTGTAGATTTTCTGCTAACATATTCACGTCATCCTCATAGACAAGCACCTAATGTAACACATTCAATTCCAAACCCTGTCTGTTATCCTGGACTTTTCTAATGGCTTATTCTAGAGCAAAGTTGAAAAGTAGGTAGTTGTCAAAATAAAAAAAAATAACTCTAAATGTTTAGTGATTATTTCACAGTTTACAATGAATGATCCATTACTATACTTCGTTCCATAATCTCTAACAGGAGAAGTGAACATTGGCGCCAGAGGAGAAGTATAAATACTATTCAACCAATGAAAGAGGTCTCATTCCACGCTTTACTTGAAGTTGGGCGGGGGTGTGAAGCGTTTTAACTTCAAGAGAAGAGTGGAATGTGACCTCTGCCATTGGTTGAAGAGCAATTACACTCCTCTCCTCCTCTGCCGACAATGTTTACTTCTCCTGTCAGAAGTTATGGAACGAAGTATAGTTCGAAGTTGTGTCGAACAATGATAGGTGCCGCATCGCTATCATTTATTTGTTTATTTATTTATTTACTTATTTATTTATTTATTTACTTATTTACTTATCTATCTATCTGTCTGTCTCTATCTATCTATCTATCTATCTATCTATCTATCTATCTATCTATCTATCTATCTATCTATCTATCTATCTATCTATCTATCTATCTATCTATCTATCTATCTATCTATCTGTCTATCTGTCTGTCTGTCTGTCTGTCTGTCTGTCTGTCTGTCTGTCTGTCTGTCTGTCTGTCTGTCTGTCTGTCTGTCTGTCTGTCTGTCTGTCTGTCTGTCTGTCTGTCTGTCTGTCTGTCTGTCTATCTATCTATCTATCTATCTATCTCTATCTATATCTATATCTATATCTCTCTGTCTGTCTGTCTGTCTGTCTGTCTGTCTGTCTATTTATTTATTATTTATTTATTTATTTATTTAAATTGGTAATGGTTTGATTTCTTGACTTTTATTTGATATAATAATAACTTCCAGTGGTAACTTATTTCAGCAGACTGCTACAAAACATTCATAATGCACTACTTGTTTACAACATAGTGATAACTAATATAGCGAGTGCTACATAAAAGAACAATAATTTTGAGACCATATGTGATAAAGTAATACGTGAGTAGTAAGAACTGAAGTAGATTTTTTTCAACGTAAATGTGTTAGAAATTTATTTATGTATTTATTTTGCTAATAATTGTAACATAAAATATAATATAAACAGATAGAACTTTAGTGCAACCCTGAAAGAGTAGAACTCGTGCTCAGGGGCGGATTCCTGAATTTAAATTAAGAAGTATATAATACAATTTGCCTTATGTCAACTACACAATAAGAATATATAAATCTAAATTTACAATTTTTCATTATATGAAGAGTGCATTTACATAACGTTGTAAGTGCCGAAACAGGGAGAATCTATTTTTTCACATATATCAGTTGTAGGTGCCCTGTTTGACAATATTGCGAAAGGTTATGAAGAAAGTGCTGCTCCAAGTATTAAAGTAGTGCACTTTCAGGTTGTACAAGTTACAACGTTGTGTGCACTGTAGAAAACTATTTTTGTTCCTACTATATACTTCACAAATTGGCACTTACAACGTTCTGGAAATGCACGCTTTATAAAATCCATACATAACTTTTTAAATTTAATAATAGAACTATTAGAATTGACAAGATTAGGACATTTAACTATAAATTTGTTATATATTCTTGGGCCTAAATTACTACTAAGATTAAATACTGTGGCAGTGTTGCATTTTGGTTCAAACAATCTTAAAGAATTGATATGTTTTGTTTCATAACTATGAGAATGCAATTCAAAATTATTCCTATTTTTATGTATGAATTTTATTAATACAATATAATAAATTTGTCTGAAGAGTGATAAATGGGCAACTTACTAGTGTTATATAAGCACGTAGATTTACAGCTGTTTCGGTATGTACACCATCGTCAGAGCCTACTGCATCATAGCGTCATCTTGATATCGCTGTCTGTTGTAAGAGTGTGTTTGTATGCTGTAATGTGGAGTTAAATAGTGAGTGTGTTCTGAAATTGAAGTAAGTTGCCCATTTATCAATCAATTGTTAAAAGTGTGTACGCAAGACTCAAGATGGAAATTCGTCTGATTTTAAGAACATTAAAGTCTGAAAAACAATTTTTGAGATGGAAAATCAATAGATTTATGAAGACATATTTTAGCTATTTTCTTCTGTAATAAATAAAGTGGATTAAAATTGGTTTTAAATAAACTACCCCATCCTATAATTCCATATATAATTACCGATTTAAATAAAGTTCAATATATCTTGCATCTCTCAGCTTCAACAACATTGCAAGATAAAATACTAGCATAATTTCAGTTGTTAAATATCACTGTTTTCTTGTCCAACTCTCTGTGGAATATTCATAATATGTATATAAATTTAATATCAAGGAAGAAAGCGCTTAACAATGTTGTATTTCGCACATTATACATTAATCTTATTAGAAAACTATATTGTACGTTTTGGAAATGAATTTATGAATGATCGGAATAATTAATGACAATTGAATTCTCGCCTAAATGCTTAATAAACATGCATATTATATAGGTTCACCTCGCTGTAGAGTGACGGAATTAATAAATTCTGTGTTTATGTTTGCTATAGAACTGAATTTAATACAGAACAATAGGAACTGTGCCGATATTGTATTCGAAACATATCACGGATTGAATACATTTGGTAACGTTCTGGAACCTTGAGTATTTGCAGATTACACGCATTGTGTGACTGCTTTGTTTTATTATCGAGTACAGTCGTTTCGTTTGAAAACTGAGACTCACTAATTCACTGAACAACAAGTATTTACTTTTTGTTTTGCTCCGAAATAAAAATAGGTGAATATTAGTAAGATGTGTGCCCTAAATCTGAATTTAAAATCCAAATTGCCCCATCACGTACCATTTTCCGGGGAAAGTGAATTGAACTTTTTATGAAAATACTTCTTTTTTTTAATTTTTCATTGCTACTGATAAAACTGCAACTCACTAAGGATTCAAAATGCCTAATAATGCTTGTAAAATGTGTACTGGATACAAAACTGAAGTTACATAGTTTAAAACACAAAAAAGACAACAACAATAAAAATATTTCATGCGTATAATGAGAATATCTCACAATTTGAACTTACCATTTAAAAGGATTTTTTAAATGACTTCCGTGTATAACTAGACCCGATTACATTTAATAATTTAGTAATGTTTTATTGGACAAATTTAATGTGATTTAAATGTCATCGTAAGGTTGTTTCCGTGGCTACGCATACGAGTAAATATAATGAGATTTAAATATCATTGTAAGATTGTTTCCGTGGCTACGCATATGTATAATGAAATTTAAATATCATTGTAAGTTTTTTTCCGTGGCTACGGATATGTATAATGAGATTTTAATGTCATTGTAAGGTTGTTTCCGTGGCTACGCATATGTATAATGAGATTTAAATGTCATCGTAAGGTTGTTTCCGTGGTTACGCATATGTATAATGACATTTAAATGTCATCGTAAGGTTGTTTCCGTGGCTACGCATATGTATAATGAGATTTAAATGTAATCGTAAGATTGTTTCCGTGGCTACGCATACGAGTATGTATAATGAGATTTAAATATCATTGTAAGGTTGTTTCCGTGGCTACGCATATGTATAATGAAATTTAAATATCATTTTAAGTTGTTTCCGTGGCTACGCATATGTATAATGAGATTTAAATGTCATCGTAAGGTTGTTTCCGTGGCTACACATAAGTATAATGAGATTCAAATGTCACTGTAAGGTTGTTTCCGTGGTTACGTATATGTATAATGAGATTTAAATGTCATTGTAAGGTTGTTTCCGTGGTTACGCATATGTATAATGAGATTTAAATGTCATTGTAAGGTTGATTCCGTGGTTACGCATATGTATAATGAGATTGAAATGTCATTGTAAGGTTGTTTTCGTGGTTACACATATAAGTATTTCGCAAAATAAATTTAGGTGAAAGGTGACGTTCTTACTTATTTTAGTTATTATCAAATTTATTGTATTGATGGAGCATCACGAATTGCAATTCCGATTCACTCGAAATATTAGGGGCTTTAGGGTTATTGCGAAGGTCACTTCCCACCCTTTAAAAAAAGAAGAAAGTGGAGGATTTAGACAGAAGGATAGCAGAATGATACCCTGATTGTAAAGAAGATGTTGATGTTCTTACATACCTCAGAACCATCGGACACAATTTGGATGGCAATTTTTAAACATAAATCATGTAACATTTTATGTTGTGTAGCAATATTTTGAAACATTAATCACATAACATTTTATACAGTGTACCTATGGATCTCTTACTTGTCAAAATGAATTATTATTTATAAGAAAATATGTACTGGTAACCAAAATATCGGGTGACCAAAAAGTCGAAGTGACCAAAACACCGGGTGACAAAATTGCAGTGACTAGATATTATAGCTAGTGACGAGAGTTTCGGTGACAAGAATTCCACTTCCCAGATTCTCTATCAATACGTATATGGCTGTCTTCTTTAAAATAACTTTAATATTCTGTATATCCGTTTTACAGACTGTGTGTCGCAAATGACCAACTAAATGGCGAAGTTCACATCCTGACCAATAATTAATGGATGTCCATTGAAACACGGAGCGAAATTTGTGTTATGTTAGAGGATAAACTTAATACAAATTGGCATGCATTATCAAATCAATTCAATTTGCCCCAGGATATTTTAGTCGTTTAGCAATAAACTAGAGTACATCATATATCACGGTGTTCATTCGGAAACGTAATACTGTGGCGTGCCTAATGGATTGAAACATCCGCTTGGAACATTAAATCTACTGTTGAAATCGTTAAGAATTCTCTGAACTCTGCTCCATACTTTTGTTTGTGACCTTTTACTGTATGTTACCTAACACAGCATCACCTCTGTTAAATATCATCTTCCATGGCCCTTTTACATGATATAGGCCACAGATTGATTCACCAGGAGTTACCGCCCCTTACGGAGCTTATATTTTCAGAGTTACACTAATTTGAAGTTGTTTGTAAAATACCTTTTTTCTTTAGTTTTAAGGGTAAAAGAATGTTACATATAGGAATGAACTATTAAGAAGTAACAT
Organism: Periplaneta americana; assembly: GCF_040183065.1. NCBI lineage: Eukaryota > Metazoa > Arthropoda > Insecta > Blattodea > Blattidae > Periplaneta > Periplaneta americana. The sequence continues at coordinate 131,320,133 of NC_091130.1, forward strand.
TTCTTTAATTGCCTAGTAGTCTAAAGCTAAAAGTGAATTGTGAATTCCTTAGTTGCTTCGTAAAGAATTTTTTTTTTAATATTTAATTACAAAATTACATTTTTCTTATGCACTTATCACAATAATTGTTACAAATTACACCACTTCTGGCGACTTGATTCTTTACATTTGAATGTTGCGTCGTAATGCACATTCGTAAAGACTTTACAAGAGAGTTGTGATTTGTAACAATAGTAGAAGTACATAAGAATAATGTAATTTTGTATTTAAAAATCGGAAAAAAAATCTGTACGAAGCGACTGAGGAATTCACAACAAATTTTTAGTTTTAAAATAGTATCCAATTAAAGAAATGATACTTCTGAATAGTTTATTCTCCATTTTTATAATTAATTTACCCTTAAGAGTAAAGAAGAAAGGAATTTTACAGGGAATTTAAAATTAATGTAACTTTGAAAATGTGAGTAGGGCTCATGTTTATGCGTCTTTTTTGCTCAAAATGACTTCATAAATAAACTCCGTAAGTGGTAGTAACTCCTTTTGAATCATCCGGTATGCAATGTTGTTATAAATATGACGAAGGCATTAATGATTAATTATGATGATAATGATGATAATAATAATTTATTTATTTATGTCATTTATTTATTGATATTTATGTGCTAGACAACAGCCATTGGCCAATAAAAGTCCAGCACAATGATACAATTAATACATTAAAATGAACAACTACAGTACAATAAAATACTTGAGTTAACAACAAAATAAGGAACATAGATTACAATAATTAATTTACAAGAATTAAAACTATAAAATATTAGGGAAAGGAGTCGATTCATACTACCAATTTGTGTATAAGGATTATGCAAATAATATTAGCAAAGACATTGCCATATTCTAATACTTCTATACATTGAATGGATCGAAATCGCCTACATGTAAGTTAGCATGTTTAATACATCTGGAGACCGGCGAGGAAGATTTAGAATTTCTAATATAGAAGAGTTTGTGATGTCTCATGTCCTTCATAGGAATACGAAGGCTGACACTGTTTAAGAACGATTGACAATTAATGTTACCTTTAAAGACCTTACATAAGAATAAGTAATCGAGATCATGACGTCTGGCATACAGGCTTGGACATTTAAAGTGCTCGCATTTTTTATCATAGCTGTACCCAGAGTTATTAGGCATGAATCTGTACGAACATAATGAAATAAATTTCCTTTGAATATTTTCCAGTTTTGCCGAATCAGAACTAGTAATAGAGTTCCAAACTACAGATGCATATTCGAGTTTCGATCTCACTAATGTATAGTATAGTATTAAAAGAGAGTCAGGTGTTGAAAAAGAATAAGTAATTGATCGAATCATTCCTAACATTCGTATTGCATGATTATAAATATAATCAGTGTTGTTGTGAAAATATAATTTATTGTCAATTATTACACCGAGATCTCTAATACAATCTTTTCAATAAAAATAATAAAATTCATCATTCTCTTCGGTATGCATAACTTTTCAAAGGGACTATTTTGAATAATCTTGATGTAAGTGGATTGATAAACTAAAATTCGTGCCAGTGAAGTAAGTTCGTACATTACTTCTGGATCACGCTCGTATAACGGTTTTCTAATCCATTATTTTAAAGATAAGTTCTTTGATGGAAAATTGTTAATTAAATAATTTATTGTATTACATCATAGCTTATCCGAAAATATAACATCAAAATATCCATAGCAATAGCTCCTCGGTACAGAATTGCCAAGAGAATAACCCATTATTTCATAACAAAGTATTCGGTCATGTGCTCTGGGATACCAAACCTGCATTCAATAAAGAAGAAACACACATAAACGTGACAATTATTAAAGCTAAGCTTCTGACAATATACTTGACTAACATTCATCCTTGTTAAAATTTCAGCCTCTTGCCTTTGGACAAGAATTGCGTGGCTAAAAACAAGAATTCAAAGTTGTATATAATTAAAGCTTCCTTTTAACGTTCTTAAAATGTGAGAAAGAAACTAGGCTTGTGTAAATGTTAAAAAATAATTAGGAAGAGAAGTTGAGAAAAGCAAATTACATTTATTTTGTATCATCTGCCTTTGCAATTTCCGCTTCCTTAGTACAATTATAATGTTATTAAAAGTTTCACAGACGTTTTATTAGAGATTAATGTTTAAACTACTGTATGTTAATGCTCTGTTTCAAAGAGAAAATTAAGTAGAAATGGGAAGTCTATATTTTATTCGGATCCCAAAAAGCATCTATTTGTGATTCGAAGTGCACTGCCTCTACTTGTTTTGTTCTGGCAAAGTACTTTACTCCGAGGATAAAAGTTACACCGACGAAAAAAGAAAGAAGAAGTAAAAAAAAAGTAAATTACGGAAGAGGGAGAAGAACAACACAACAAATAAAACAAAAAAATGTAGCAAAAGAGTAAAAGAAGGCATGATTTTCATTCGTAATGTAAGAAACTAATGAAATGACCATCAACTGCAGATTATATGGATGTCAGCGCAGTTTAATTTTGTCAGGACATTCAGTGGCAAAATTTCGTAGCGAGGAAAAGGTAACTGTGTTATCTATTTAAGGGAAATAAATGCAAGCTATCACCTACTGGCTTATACCCCACAGAAATTATTGTATTGAAGGAAGTAGGAAGGAAACATGCATTTCCCCAGAACTGAAACTGGCTGTTTGATAGAGATAATAACACTGGTTAACAATGATTTTGTTAAATGTACTATTTCTGTTGTTTATCGTGTAATTTCTTTTGCTGATTCTAAAAATAAAGTCAGAATTGTTCTACCACCCACCATTTTTTTGTAATTTTAGAAAATTTGATTTATATTTATTGCTATGTACAGTCTTCAACATGCTAATGGAAAGAATATATATTTCATTTTATAGATTTAAGAATTGACCTATAATTTAGATCACTGTTTTCTGTGAGATAGAATTCATAAAAAAGAATTTTATTCATAATAATACTGCGAGAGTTAGTAATAATTCTCAGTTGAATACAAATTTATCATCATGAAACAAGTTTCGTAACCCGTGTTTTCTTTGTCTTAATTTTAAGTGTGGTAAAAATTTCATATAAAGTGAAACATACCTCGAAATACTGTGTAAATCACAAATAATTTTTCTTACTTTTGTGGTTAATTAAGGGAAGAGGAAGGTATTTTTCATGAAAAATGACTAAATTTTCAGAAAAAAAAATTCTTTAAAATAACCTGTGATGTGTGTGGATTGCCATTTTTAAACTTCCTATATGGATTTGGATTTTTAAATCACTCGCCCACTTTTATTGTTGTTTCCGGTAAATTAAATTTTCAAAAAAAAATTTTTTCTTCATAATACCCTTTGATATGTGTGGAATGTATTGCATTACATTTTGTGGGTATTTGTGCCCTTATCGGATGTAGAGACTTCATTTTTAAACTTCCTGCGCTATGGATTTTTAAATCACACGCCCGCTTTTATCGGTTTCCAGTAACTTCATTTTTTTGCTACATTGTCAGACAAAAATTGATATAATTTCTGAACTATTAAAGATACATGCAAGAAATTTAGAACACACATTCTTTAGACTATTAGGAAACTTTTCTCTGTAACAGAATTTTGTTAATTGATTTTATTTTAAAAATACGTCTGTTTATTTGCAAGGAAGGAAATCATAAGATTGTTACTAAATTTTAATTGTTTATTTTACAAACGTAGGGACTAATATCAAAATTCTGTTACAGACAGTTTGTAGACCATACTTTTGCAAATACGTTACAAAAACTGTTTGAATCTATCTTTAAAAACGGTTTAGATATATCGGTTTAAGTACAATCTTGCATTGGTTTTTTTTTTTTCAAATTTGGGCCACCAAATAATTTTTTTTTTTTTTTCAAAATATTTTTATTTGGTTGACTTGCCATAGCTATGAGCTCTCTACATACAAAAGTTTTAAAAAATACCATCCTCTCCCCTTAACTTTGAAAGCACACAGGTGAATTTTACTACTCTATTTAAAAGAGCTTACGAGTGTTCTTTTAATTGCGAAATAGATGAGGACAGGAACTGGGCCCATGAAATAACTTCTTGGATTTTCATCATTTTTTTTTCTTTTCTCAAAACCTTCGGGTAGTGAGCGACGAACATGGGGAGCGTTTTCATCAGGATATTTCTGAAATGGAAAGGCGCTACCAGAAAAAATGAAGCCCAAATATTCTGTCAGACTACTGCTGGACATTCAAAAGAGATGTTTCTCAAGTGAAATATAACCTAAAATCTATAGGCCTATCACACACATTTTAGGTAAAATGTTACAAGATATCAATACTAGATAAGTCTGAAGTACATTTCATATAATTATTGGAAAACCCTAGGTGATAGAAATATTTTGAAAACAGATCCGAAATCAGCACGAATAATGCTATAAGAATCACCCATTCTTTATCTTTTAGCAAAAAATATGTTTAATTTTGTTGACCGGTGTTGTTATAAATTTGTAACCGCTTTCATTTTCATGAAATTAAACTTTCTGACCTTTATGTGATAATTACAAAAAATTAATATTATTATTATTATTATTATTATTATTATTATTATTATTATTATTATTATTATTATTATTATTATTATTATTGGCGGCCGGGTAGCTCAGTTGGTAGAGCAGCTGACTACGGACTGGAAGATCCGGGATTCGATCCCAGGTGGTGACAGGATTTTTTCTCGTTGTCAAACTTTCAGAACGGCCCCGAGGTTCACTCAGCCTCCAATAAAATTGAGTACCGGGTCTTTCCCGGGGGTAAAAGGCGATCAGAGCGTGGTGCCGACCACACCACCTCATTCTAGTGCCGAGGTCATGGAAAGCATGGGGCTCTACCTCCATGCCCCCCAAGAGCCTTCATGGCATGTTACGGGGATACCTTTACCTTTTTATTATTATTATTATTATTATTATTATTATTATTATTATTGTTATTATTATTATTATTATTATTATTTTATTATTAATATTATTATTATTATATTATTATTATTAATATTATTAGTATTATTATTATTGTTGTTGTTGTTGTCATTGTTATTACTTTTTGTGAAATCATTAATGGTGATATTGATTGTGAATCCTTCTTAAGCAATATCAGTCTTTGTATTCCTGCTAAGGGTGTAAGATTTCATAAATTTTTTATGCTCGACCATGCCGAAATGTAGTAATTACACACCTGGTAGTAGCCCTTTAATGCACCTTATTAAAGTACAACTATTCATTATAGTTCAGTTGTTCAGCCAATGAGAAATCACCATTGTACCATTATAAAACCGCAAGTATCGTTTATTCTCGGATATGCAATCGAAAGACAACTAGCGAAACATCACGGAGGCTAGAAATCCAATACTGTCGCAGAAGGTTATGTTCTGTTACTATAATAATTAGCGTTAATTGTAAATTATATTGAAATAAATTCAATTTATTATCTCGTTTTTCAATTCTAAATCAATTTCCAGATTATATCAAGATTAATGTTCATGTTATTCTCTGGATTATATCTAGGTCAATGTCATTCGTTCCTCGGAAAAAATCAATACTTTTGTGTCTGCGTACATCTCACAATTTAGAAGGTCAGTTCCCCTCCTCACTTACATAACTATAACATGAATACTTATGAATAATTTCAAGTTAGAAATATGGTCGAGCATAAATAGTCGTAAGAAACTTGCCTATAATGGTAATTAAGACACTCGTATGAAAATTATGAAACGAGCGCAAGCGAGTTTCATAAACAAACTTACTCGCATCTTAATTACTACCATTATAGGCTCGTTGCATAACTTACTATTTACAGTAGAAATTCTAAATCTCTCTCTCCGGTCTCCAGATATATAAAATAAGGCAATTTGCATGGATTGAACTTCGATCCATTTAAAATGTAGTTTTTGGAATTTTTATGCCAGTTGATATTTATTTATTTATTTATTTATTTATTTATTTATTTATTTATTTATTTTGTTTAGATATGTATTGTATTATTATTCTCGTTATCTTTTTTATCATTTGTACCACTTTTATATATCTGTACACTATTTTTTCTTCCAATAAGATTGTCCATTGGTCAGCGTTATCAGCTGTGCCTGGACCACAATGGCCAACAATTTGAACACTTTCAATATATGACTGGTTTCTACATTAGTTCACATTATTTTTAATTTTGAAACTTTTCTTTATCATAATAATTCTTAACGTTGTAATCATTGAAAGAGTGCATACATTTCTTTGTCACCCTCTGTATATTAAAACTAAGGACAATCTTATTGGAAGATTCTTTACATTGATATTAAGAGAGAGAAGAATGCAAAAGTGAGCATGAATACTAAACAATTTTTTTAATTTTATCTTGTTCTTAAATTTGTTAAAATTAAAATTACCTAGGTCTAGCTTTATTACCAAAGTGAATTCAGTCCAGTGATTGTGAAACTTTTGGTTCAGCTAAAGGACATGTCAAATTTCTTCTGGTAGAGTAAACATGTTGGTCTCCTTTATATTTCATATAATTTTATGATGATATTTTAATAATGTATATTTAGATTTTTATTCAGTTTTGAAAACATTAAAATCGGGATTAATCAAATTTGTTGCATAATCAATTAACTTCTTTAAACAAAGTTTAATTATCCGCTTTTGAAGCAATATCAATGTAGAAAGTATAAATTTTATTGCTTCTCACCATCCTCTGATTATACTATAGGGGAGACTCGGCTAATTCCGCAATATTAAGAAGTAAATCTATCATATTTTTATCAAAATGTTTATTGAAAAATATTCTTAAGGTATGTAAACATGGGTGAAATCTTTCATTACCAAATGATATAAAGAGACCTATTAAAATGCAAATATATTTAGTTGTACATTCATCGAAAAAGAACAACTCGAGTAATTCCGCAACACTGCGGATAAATCCGCAATAGGACTTGGCTAATTCCGCAGTAATAAATAGTTATCAAATACATTATGAAAGTAACATAAAAGGAACAATTTATATGTAACAATGCTCACTTTCTTCTACAGCTGTGTAGCAAAACACGAAAAACAGTCAACTTTCGATGTTTCACTGTATTGCCGACAGAGGTGTCGACCAATATCCTTGATTTTTTTCTATAGCACTGCAGAGAACATGCCTCCTGTTGACAGCCTCTCAAAGCTTACGTTCACGCTATTGTAAAGCCGCAGCAAAATCATATATGCACTACTGCGGAATTAGCCGAGTTTTCCCTACTAGATGACAAATTGAATCAACCCTAAATAAACTAATCACAGATTATTCGTAGGGATGTAATAGCGAAGAATTACAAGGCTATAAATTGTCTTACAAATTCTGTTACATAAAGAAGAAACATGTTTATCCCACCTTAAATACAGTTACAGTCTTACTAATAAACAGTGTATAGTTTTTATACTAGACTTATGCAGAGTTGAGACAGAAAACTTTACTAATAAACCATGCAGAAGCGATGGACGTATAAACAGCCTGTAACTATACAATGGGAATTGCTTTGCAGTAGTTATATACACGAAACCCCTTGTTTAAGCGTTGCATATAGAGAAAAAATGGCCGCCCCTCTAACAGCTGTTCGTATCGACTGTCATTTTATGATGATGGTTGCCTAGTAACCAAAGAAGAACAAACCAAAGATCATAGAATTATTAGAATAATATTACTGTAGCTTGTAATCTTTGACCAAAATATAATGTAGTAATCGATTAGAGCTAGTTGTACTATCGATATTTAACACGCCACAATAGAGCGCTCTACCGGATGCAATAGAGAACCTCAGATATTCTATTACCTTTCGTAACGAAGTAATGAAGAAACTATGACGTAGCTGTGTAACAGTTGTACTGTTATATACGACGTATGTAGCGATTATTAGTAAGGAATTTACACACGAGGTATAAATGAGCTACTCATTGTATAAATATAAGACAGTTAAACGTCTGTATATCAAGTTTTTTTATTAGTAAGACCGTTAATGAATAAGGAATTCGCAACTTTTGATTAGCACTATTTTTGTCTTGCAGGTGAACGAAAGTTGGTATGAGGAGAGTATCCTACTCTTTGCAGTCGATATAAACTGCTAAATCCAATCATTGGGCCAGTCTTCTTATGCTTCTTATGAAGATCGAATTTTTTCCCGATCACAGATATTCGATTGCTTTAATCGGAAGCCGCCTTTTGTCACACTATGCACCGCTCAGTTATTTTGTACTTTGTTATTGTTAGATAACAGGCTTAAAAGTGGTTTGTTATTAGACAGAATTACTGTATCGGACTCGGAACTGTATTTAGAAAGGATCCAAAAATACGTTAAGTGTGCACTGCATATTTTGGTCTTATATTTTTATCTTTTATTCTTCCCTGCATATACGCAGCAAAAATACATTTTTCTCAATGAATCAATGATTTCTTTATAAATATTTCATAATTCAAGTATGCGTAAAATTAATCGATTTGCGGCAGCTGCAATTGGTTTTAAAATATATTCTGTTAGGTCAATGGTTTCCCAAACGAAGGAGTAGTATAAAGAGCTGAGGTGCGTCGAGAGATTATTTACAAAATTAATTAATATATTAATTAGGGGAGAGTCGGGTAGTATCGGACATCGGGTAGTATCGGACATTGCGTTTCTTTCATCTACCACCATATGGTAGTACCTGAACGACATGGTTACGTTTCTCTATGCGACATCACAGAAACGTAACCATGTCAATCAGGTACTATCATCGTGTGGTAGATGAAAGAAACTCACTGTCCGATATTACCCGATGTCCGATACTACCCGACTCTCCCCAAATTAATTTTGTATTTATTTATTTATTTATTTATTTATTTATGCTCGACCATGCCGAAATGTAGTAATTATACACCTGGTAGCAGCCCTTCAATTGACCTCATTAAAGTACACCTATTCATTAAAGTACAGATGTTCCACCAATCAGAAAATACCATTGTAGCAATATGCAAGCGCAAGTATTGATTATTCTCGGATATGCAATCGAAAGACAACAATAAATTAATAAACCACCTATATTTGAAATGAAGTCAGTTCTGTTACTATAATAATTAGCGTTAATTGTAAATAATATTCAAATAAATTCGATTTGTCATCTCGTTTTTCAATGTCAAGGTCAATGTCGACATTTGTTTCTCGGAAAAAAATCAATACTTTCGCGTCTGCGCACATCTCATAATTTACGAGGTATTGCACAAAGTCAGTTCCGCTCCCCAGTCAGATAAGAATAACATGAATACTTATGAATAATTTTAAGTTAGAAATATGGTCGAGCATAAAAAGTCGTAAGAAACTTGACTATAATGGTAATTAAGACGCTCATATGAAAATTATGAAATTCGCTTGCGCTCGTTTCATAAACATACTTGCGTCTTAATTACTACTATTATAGGCTCGTTGCATAATGTACTATTATTTATTTATTTATTTATTTATTTATTTATTTATTTACTTTTTATTCATTTATTTTATTTCTAGTAAGTTTGAAATGAATATAAGTTAATACAATGAAAGATAAACGAGCCCATTCCTGAATGAGTAAGACTCGTGCTCAGGAGGGAATTCCAATGCAGAAAAAAATAAAATTAAAATTGAGAGTGAATATAGATTAAAAAGTGTTTAATATGTTTAAACTCAAAATATAAATCCAATACAATTTTTTAATTTTTTTTATTAATTTGGAGACGATTAAATAATATCAGTATAAATTTTTTTTAATAATCTGGGACCAAGACTCATGCTATGATGAAAAGCTGCATTTATTTTACATTTTGGTTGAGGCAAACGCAGAGAATTCATATTTTTAGTTCTATATTTACTTATATACCGTTCAAAGTTATTAGGATTTCTGTGAAAATATTTTAATAAAATAAAACAATAAATTTGTTTAATGTTGAAAACTTTCAAATGTTTAAACAACAATTCAGTTGGGTAATCTTTCTACTTTTTTAAACAAATTTTTAATACTTTTTTCTGTAGTAAAATTAACGGCTATAGGTTGGATTTATAAGTTCCACCCCATCCTATAATACCATACATAAATATAGATTGAAATAATGCTAAATAAATTATAGCCTACATAAACAGTTAATTGACAAAATATTTCTTAGCACAACAAAGTAATGTTTTACGTAATTTATTACAAATAATATAATGAATATAATTATTCCATTTTAAATGATTATAAATAATTATACCTAAATATTTAAAATAAAACAAAAATCGACTTAATAACATGTCGATGGCTCAGAACCAGGCTGTTCCAAGTCCATTTTAATTTCTTTTTCAGGAGATTTATTTTAAGATCCTGACATTCAAAGCTTCATGAAACAATTTGGAATATCTTCATAGCAACCTTATGTAGAGGAATATTTACAATTTTGTTCGATTCATATATGCAGACAAGAACTGGAACACAGAGTTCTTTCTTATAAAAAGTTGGACTTAGAACAGTCTGGTTCTCAGCCATCGATATACATTTTGTATTACTATGATATTTCCGTGCAGGATTTCTGCATTACCATATGTGAAGAATGTATCACAGTGGATCATTCTAATCAACAGAACGCTAACAAACGGAACGTTATTGGTGCCTCGACGGCATAGTTCCTGTGCATAGACCTAGTACATACAAAGGATGTAATTTGACTTCAAGTTGGTGTAACCATTACGTAATAGGCCTACAGTGCAGATACCCAGGGTTGCGTAACTCCACGTAGCTTTGGGTTGCAGTAAACATATGAAACCAAATGTAGAACAGACAAACCACTCACTCAGTCATCAGTAGAGCCCGGATTTTTTGGCAAAATGTCTTTTTTTCCTAGGTGGGAAGTAAATCATTATTTGCATAGATATAAATGAGCCGTTCAGAGCAGAAGTGGTGTAAGTCAAAATTGACTTAAACCACTTCTGCTCTAATCGGCTCAAATGTGGGTCGAGTCTTGGTAGCAGTCCTCCTCTATGTAGGCAACAAGCTTCACAAGATTCTTCACAAGTAGCATACATTTAGCTGCCCTTGTTTACTGTATGCGCAATACGTTGTATCTGGAATTTAGTAAAATTGGATGGCCCAAATTTTGTTTCTGGGTCTGTACAGTAATTGACGCTTGAAACATTACGTTTTTTTACCGTATAATTGTGGGATATTTTATAAAGGAATATACTGTAGATCTTACCAGGGGCGGCCCGTCCTTATGTGCTACAGTACAATAATAATTTTTGTTCAAATAATGTATTTGCAATACCATAGTATTTGCTCTGTCATATGACAATTTCCCGTGGTTATGTTCATGACGCGTTATAGAGTGTTTAGTCTTCGCTCTTCGCTCTTTGGTGCCTCAGGGGGTACGTTGTGCTACTGAGAATTCTACATGAGAATGAAGACAACTATGCGCATGTGCGAAGCTGAAATTACTGCTCTGATCGGCTGTTTTTACGCGGGAAAGTGCTGTAGTCAGCTTCAGCACGACACAGCTTGGAGATTGCAAAAGTAAAGCGTAACGAAAGATTGCTTCTTTGTGAAAGAACTCGGAACTATTTACAATGTATTTGGTAATCCAAGTATCCGACTGCTGCTGCCATCTACTTGTTTGAAGTTCCTACTAAATCTGCCAGCAAGCGACGGAAAATGGAATCCCAGAAAATTGAAGCCAAGGAAGTATGTGACCGTATAATTCAGGAAGTTGCTGACCGTTTCCAGTCTTTAAGCTACCTAGACGCAACAAAATTGTTAAAACAGCAAAACGTTTGACAATTTTTCGTATAATTTTCCTGAACGCGAACTTGAAGTTGCTGTCAACAGCTATATTATACTCAACAAAAGAGTGTTAAAGACACAACTTGGAGTTCTATACTGAAGATCCAACTTCCGACATATAGATGGCTGTTCAATTGTTACAATACATAGTCTCCAACAATTTACAGGATCCATTCTGTGAAGTAACGACGTTGTTATATATTGTGGTTACAACACCAATGACCACTGCTGAGCCAGAATGATATTTTTCTTGCTTGAAACGCATAAACACATTCTTAAGGAACACTATGTCCCAGGATCGTCTCACTGCTCTTGCAATACTGTCAATAGAAAAGAGTATGATGTCCAAGATGGAGGGGTTTAACACCAGGTTAATTGACAAGTTCTGCAGTAGGAAGGAACGTCGTATGGACTTCATATTTCGTCACTAGGCGAGTCTCAAATTAAGATAAATACATATAAGTGTATACAGTAGGCCGATATAGAGATTGTAGCACACTCATTATTTTGACCACCAGCCGCTACTGGATCTTACAAGGAATATATTCCAATTATTCCAAAATCAGAAAGAAAAAATTGTTCATGCCTGTTGTACTCTTCTATTTTCTTAGTAAGAATACTCGAGAACAATTCGATTTGAAAGTGAGATGGTACAGGAACCGTTTCTGGTATTGACAGCAGGGAAGAAAATGCTTTGCTATCGCCTAAAGTCGAACCCTTGACCTACCATTTCATATCTAGTACTTGAATAGCTGTTACGTCTGAGTCAGTAGATTTTTATATCGACCAGAGATAATCGCAGTAGATGAAATTCAATTTACCTGACATAGCGCGCTGTTGAAAAGGAAATAGTCGTTCACTTCCTTGTTGCTTTCAATTAGAATACATTATCACTATGTCCAACAACAATGGCAGATAATCGTAATGTTGAACCTCACTTAGGGGAAATAAAGTCTTGAGGACAACTACAAAGCGGTACATTAACAGTTTAGATATCATAAAAGCCGAATAAGAACCTCCATTGTATTTGATGCCCCTTCAGATCTTCAACTCAAACATTTCTCTACTCCCTGCTTGCTCAGCAACACATAAAGACCAACCTCCTGCATTTTCATCGGAAACAACATGGTGCAGGGTTACTATGACAACGGAACGACAGCGATTTTTGAGTATGAATGAGGTCGATACATATCGATAGTTTCCCCCGCTCTCTTTCTTTGTTGAGCAATATCCGTACTGGACAAAATAAGAATTTGTCTGTATCAAGAAATTTATTGGCCGATAGGGAACCAGACAGAAGTGGAGTGAACGTTTTACAAAGTGGCTGCCTGTAGTTGCCAGTCCTCCATTCTTACTTGTTTTATCTTCTCTCTTTCCTTCCGTTATATTGGAAAGGTGTAGCGACCCCAACAGAATTTCAAAGACGAGACGTTCTATTCTTTGTGTGACATTCCTTTAGAGCAGGAATTTCTTTTTATTCCTTCCAGAATTGAATTAATACGTACGTGGTCTACATCTAACGGACGAAAAGACTAAGACGAGAAATATGCAGTTAGTAAATAAGTTGGAATTTTGACATTTAAACAAGTACAGAACTGAAATATGTCTCCTGCTGGGAGATATTAGATTCGTTTTATTAGTCTTACGTATTTTTGTTACAAAAATGTCATGGTGACACAAGCTAGGCAGTACTTACACGAGTAAAGTAGTGAAATTAGCCAACTAGCAACGACCGTGAGATACACAATTTTTTAAGAACATCGCGCTCTGTGTGGCTTGCCATGAGTCATCTCTTCTTTTGATGTAACGGCAACACGTCACAGTGTATTTAGTGGCCTGAAAAACCTCAGCGTGTATTAAGCATGTTATGTAGGTGACTGCATAACTCAAATTCACCAAAATATATGAAATATGTATGTATGTATGTATGTATGTATGTATGTATGTATGTATGTATGTGTGTATGTACTGTATGTACAGTATGTATGTATATATGTATGTATGCTTGCGTGCTTCTTTGTTTGTTTGTTTATTTATTAATTTATTTGTTTATTAATTAATTTATTTATTTTTTATTTTCATGTTCGTTTATTTGTTACTCTGTTTATTTGTTTGTTTATTTATTCATTATTTATATATCTATTTACTCAGGCATTCGTTCATTCAATCATTCATTCATTCGTTTATTTATTTATTCATTTATTTATTTTACTTAATTATTTATTTATTTACTTACTTACGTTTTTATTTATTTACTTATTTATTTACTTACTTATTTATTTACTCATTTATTTAATGATTTATTTATTTATTTATTTACTTATTTATTTCTTATTTATTTATTTATTCACTTATTTATTTACTTATTTATTTATTTACTTACTTATTTATTTACTTATTTATTTACTTACTTATTTATTTAATGATTTATTTATGTATTTATTATTTATTTATTTACTTACGTATTTATTTATTTATTTATCTACTTATTTATTTACTTATTTATTTATTTACTTATTTATTTCCTTATATATTTACTTACTTATTTATTTAATGATCTATTTATTTATTTACTTACTTACGTATTTATTTAATTATCTACCTATCTATCTATCTATCTATCTATCTATCTATCTATCTATCTATCTATCTATCTATCTATCTATCTATCTATCTATCTATCTATCTATCTATCTATCTATCTATCCATCTATCCATCCATCCATCCATCCATCCATCCATCCATCCATCCATCCATCCATCCATCCATCCATCCATCCATCCATCCATCCATCCATCCATCCATCCATCCATCCATCCATCTATCTATCTATCTATCTATCTATCTATCTATCTATCTATCTATCTATCTATCTATTTATTTATTTATTTATTTATTTATTTTAAACGAAACGATGGAGGAAGAATATAATAGAAGTTTGAAAGTGAAGAAGTAAGAGGTGAATGTATGCATTAAAAATAAAAAGGAAAGGTAATGCAAGAAATAGAAATGATTAATTTATTTATTTGAATATACAATTTCTTGAATCCTATTTTACCTAGAAACTACATTACGATTATAGTTGTGGACTGATAGTTCATATTATAATAAGAATTTATTTGATGTAGATAACCCAGTCTTGTCCACACTTGTGGAATAACGGGTCTAGCCGCGAAACCAGGTGGCCCGGGTTCGATTCCCCCGGTCGGGGCAAGTTACCTGGTTGAGGATTTTCCGGGGTTTTCTCTCAACCCAATACGAGCAAATGCTGTGTAACTTTCGGTGTTGGACCCCGGACTCATTTCACCGGCATTATCACCATCTCATTCAGACGCTAAGAAGATATTGATAAAGCGTCGTAAAATAACGTACTAAAAACATTACCCAGTCTATGCTACTTGAAATTAATACTTGTATCTACTACATTTGAATTAATTACAAGTCTTAAATATATTACATATAAAATTACAAAACTGTTTGTAGCAACATGTTTTCCTGAACACATTGAATAATGGTTTGTCATAATATATTACATTACAAAAGTGTAAATGTCCGATCAAAAGCAATCTTTTGTTTTGGAATACTGGATAATGAAACAAAAGGTGGTCCACACTTTGCTATTCCTCACAGATACATAAGTAGCCATTTTCATTATGTAATTTAAATCGTTCTAATTAAGAGTCAAATTTTCCATGACCCGACGAAAATTGCGTTAGTATAAAATCCAGGATATATTTCGTTGCTATTTAAGCGGGTATTGATCCTAGGAAAAAAAATTTCTCTCGTGAATGAATCTTTTGCACTGCATAGCCACTGATTGTTCCACCTATTCATTAATTCATTATACCATCATACCTATTCATTAATGATTAATTTAGTTAGAGAATTATAAAATAAAAAAATATATAAATTATACATTTACGGTCTCAGTAATAAAAACTCTATATACAAACGTTTAAATGCCTTATACTTATACAATGAATAGCTCGTTTATAAGTCGCGTGTAAATTCCTTACTAATAATTACTACATTCGTCATAGTTTCGTCATTACTTCATTACGAAAGGTAATAGAATATCTGAGGTTCTCTATTGCATCCGGTAAAGCGCTCTAGTGTGCCGTGTTAAGTATCGATAGTACAACTAGCTCTAATCGATTACCACATTATATTTTGGTCAAAGAGTATAAGCTACAACAATATTATTTTAATTATTCTGTGCTTTTTGGTTTGTTCTTCTGTGGTTACAAGGCAACCATCTTCATAAAATGACAGTCGATACGAACAGCTGTTAGAGGGCGGCCATTTTTTCTCTAAATACAACGCTTAAACAAGGGGTTTCGAGTATATAACTACTTTAAAGCAATTCCCATGTATAGTTACAGTCTGTTTATACAGCCATCGCTTATGCATGGTTTATTAGTAACGTTTCTGTCTCAACTCTGCATAAGTCTCGTATAAATCTATACACGGCTTCAGTGGCGGCTCGTGATAAAATATTATGTGTGTTCACAATGTTGTGTTCCAAAATTGAAGAGAATTTGAAATCGTACGTTTTTAGCCTAATATGAAATGTCATGATTCCAATGTTTCACTGTCGAAAAAATCGTATATGAACTCAAAACGACAAATAATAATAATAATAATAATAATAATAATAATAATAATAATAATAATAATCATCATCATCATCATCATCATAATGTAACCTAGTCTTTTTATTTATAATTTTTCTTGGAAAGCCAGTTTACCCAGTTCTTTACTCTTCAAAATTACTTGAACAGAGTTCATTGTTTACGTTTGTTAAAAATTAATACATAAAACAATTTACAAAAGCGTGTGTTCAGTATTATACTGTATTTTGATTCACAACACACTTACACACTACAGCCTATACCAGTACTGTAATCCCATTCGCATAGATTGATTACTGTAAATAGATGCCAGTAAATATTATTCTTAAATAATATACACCACCATACAGATATTTAAATTCATACCACCATCACATTCAGCCAGCACGTCTTTGAAAGCCAAACTATGCTACATGCCGACACTGAAGTATAGTAATTCACAAGCTACACTCTCGTAGCAGCTCTGTACACATATCCACATAAAGTAAACGTTCCGACAGTGAGATGCTGACACTTGCAGGCTAAAATACACACTTATTAAATGGATAGGCATCGATGCACCTGACATCTGTAGGATAGATTCACTGTTCGCTTAATGCTTTGTGCTCTTGACGAGTCATAAGCAGCCAGCGAAAGACAATTTTCTCCCGCGCATGCGTGAAATTTCTGTAACCTTCTTGAAAAGAGCACAGCTTGTACGTGAACGGATGTTGTCAAGTTTACGTATGAAGTTTATGCAAGATTATGCGGGAAGTTTAAAATACTCGATCCTGATATTATACATCCCCACCAATACGGTATTAAGTAATAAAACTAGTCGTGCATTAATGGAAACAAGGTGTTTATGTGCTCTTGTGCTCTTATTGACGCACCGCCACTGCACGGTTTCTTAATAAGAGTGTTACTATATAAGAACAGAATTTGTAAATAGTCTGGAGAGACTAAAGTAATTACTAGGATTGTCAACGGGTTATTTCTTCTGGTAAGCAACTGCACTGTCCACAGTTCACTGATTAACATTAGTGCGAGTCAGTGGCGGCTCCTGCATATTTCTTAAGAGGAGGAAAGAAGTTAACAGCGCAAAATGACACATTCTTGAGAGAAACATGCTACAAATTAGCCTACATGCATACTTGTAAGATCAGATAGTGTTAGGGTTGGCCTTCTCTTTTGTATAGCAATAATCTGTTCTTGTAAACTGAGTTTCCTAAATTGTCCAAAATATATTTTCACTTACATTCATTGTTGGATAATTGCACAAATTAACAATTACAAGGAAATTCACAAACTCGCAGCATTTTTCGCGCACACTACAGCATCAAACGTGTTGGAAGAGACCAGCTACTAACACACAACCAGAACCGTTTTACGGAAGTGGGAATGCGAAATAATCTGTTAGGAAAGCGAGAACACTGCACCCACTCACGTGGTCTGTGTTGCCACATGTACGTTTTACAAGTTCACTATCACATGCTTTTGAAGAATGTCAGTTCTTGTAAAGTCATACCGCTCTGGTCATACTACCATTATTGTTCAAAGCTGCAGGTGACTGATTAATTTTTTTATGTTAAAAATAATGTAGTTTGGAGTACTTTCAATTTCAAATATATTTGTACAAAACTGACTACTTGGCTTTTGTCCTGTCTAGTACACAATGAATGGAAGTGAATTTCAGGGGCCAAAAAGATCTGCGATACTTAGAACTACTTCCTCTTTGTTTTATATAAATCTAACTTCAACTTTCAGATATCCTCGAAAGTTTCAAACCATGAATAGTACCTTATATAAAGTTCAATGAATATTACATTTTGTTTTGTAATTAAAAAAAACAAGTTTATTATGGTGTCTTCCATAACTTTGTGTTAAAACTGTTTTTATTGTGCCTCCTCCTAGATGTATTACAGTCTGGTTGAATGCAGCATCGTTAGATGGCAGCGGTAGCGAGCTTGCTGCACGACCAGTCGGTTTCTATATTTCCCGCCCATACGCTGATTCAGAGGAGGATCTCCTCCCTCTCCGTTCATTTACTTGCTTTAAAACTCTACTACTGTGACTCGCCGCTAGTGCGCTGTTGTCTATGTGTGTTAACTTCAGTAAAGGAGGAATAGATTGGCTTTCCTCCACACAAACAATCTCGCATCTTTCTCACAGTTTTCTAGCAGCACTTGATTGCGCGTCGTTTAAAACTCGATCAACCGAGGTTTTCTTATAGCTGTGAACTTAAAAATGATCGAATCTTCCTCGAATTTCAAGGCATATATTTCATTTGGTATTTACTTTCAAAAGAATAAAAATGTGAGGAGGACGTTCCTCCCTTCCCTCCCCCGAGAAACCGCCCCTGGTGCGAGTAATTAACAAGTGGGAGAGACAGAATGAATTCCACTGGAGAGGTCGGAATCGAGCGAAGACCGTATGCTGGCAGCCTGGACCCTCCATTCACGAGACTATCGAACCCCAGATCGGTTGCTACTACGTCACGGGCGATGTAATTACAAGGAACTAGCTGCAGAATGCCTGTCCCATTTAATAACGCCTGCCTGTCATCGTGTGCTTGGCCCTCACAACCAGATGTTACCCATTTATTTAGCGTACCGTTAGGCTAATGATACGGCGCAGTCTAAAGCCAATCTCAGCAGAGTACGCTGCCTTTGTCAGATATTGTACCTGTGTCACAGTAAAAGCGCTCTTGTTTGTAAGAGGAGTTAACCCGCGCAGATTAGCGCAGGGCAGGAATGGAGTATGTGTATTAGGGAAATACAATCCCTGTGTCGAAAAATTTCCGAGAAAACCGCTTTTACCTTAAAATGTAATCTGTATAAAGAGTTCGTTTCATCAGATACAGGCTGATTAATTTGGGGAATAATTATACAAATTAGTTCATTGTAATAATAGAAATCTACACAGACAGCAAAATAAGTGTCAAAATAAATAACTGTATATCCGAAAGAAAATTAGTTAATCATGGAGTTCGACAAGGTTGTCCACTATCCCCAACTTTATTTAATATTTATATAAATGAAATTATTTTAAAATGGAACCAAATCTACACATCAGGAATCAAAATAACCAGTGCTCTAACATTAAATACCTTACTCTATGCCGATGATCAAGTCATAATTTCCAATTCAGAGGATAATTTACAAAGAGGATTGTATACATTAAATAAAATATTAAAAGATTTTGGGATGGAAATTTCAGCACAAAAATCAAAAGTAATCGCATTTTTAGGACAAGACCCAGTCAGAAGTAAGATAATACACAATAACCAATGCCTCGAACAAAATTTCAATTATCTGGGTTGTGAAATATCTTATCAAAATGAAAAAGATGTGAACAAGAAAATTACCAAATTTACACAAATTCTAGGAATAATAAACAATGCATTAAAAGCTAAATTAGTACAAAAATCTACAAGAATAAAAGTATATAATACACTAGCATTACCCACCCTTTTATACGGAAGCGAGATTTGGTCATTAAAGAAAAAAGACATGAACAGAATCAAAGCAACGGAAATGAAATTTTTCAGAACAGCAGGATATACTCTTTTAGACCGAAAAAGGAATGAAGAAATTTTAGAACAATTAGAAGTAGAGTCAGTAGAAGAAAGAATCAGCAGATACAAATTCAATTGGCTAGATCATGTAAGAAGAATGGAAAATTCAAGAATCCCAAAAATTATGATGCAATATAAACCTAGAGGACATCGTCGACCAGGAAGACCGTTAAGAAGACTGCTAGATGGGGCCGAAACAGGTCTACAGAGGCCTAATTCGTGAAGGATGATGATGATGATGATAGTTCATTGTAGGCTATATAGAAAAAATATGTAACATATTTTGTACGAGATCGTGCGTATTTGCTTGCTTTCCGCACAAAACCAATACGCAGTAAGTGTGAAATACCACATTCAGTATTCCCAACGTCACACACATAACAATTTCCCTATACTTACCGCTTAAGCGTCATATTCATTTTACTGCTTTAGGCTTTTAACATATTATTTTTAAAGACGTTCAATATAGTAATAATTATAAATTGGAAACTTACCACTGCAATTTCACCTAAATTGCACTGTTAATTATTGTTTTTAAGTATTTGCAAAACTTAAGTAAACTCTACAACACCACAAAAGCTACTGCATTCGTGATGCATGTAACATTAAGGAAGCCGTGAAAAAATCAACAAGATTCCAGACTCATCATAGACTGGGGAAAAAAAAGACAGACGTATATCACGGCCTGCTGCAGTATAGTAAACACAGAAGACATTTTATAGGAACAATGTTGAAGATAAATATATTTGTTTTCCAAAGTTGCCGTCATTGAACAGAAACCAAGATGGAGATTCCATTGCAACTAATTATAAATTCCTCTTTCAGGTATGTAATAAACGATCTTCGCACAAAATAATGTACGATACACGAGCGGTATGTTTCTTTTCATGTTCTCGGAAATTAAAAAAGCTCAACTACGTTTCGCTTTTTCAATCTTTTCCTCGGACATGAAAACGTCAACATACCGCTCTTGCAACGCATATTAATATTATGCTCGAGCATGCCGAAATGTAGTAATTATACACCTTTAATTGACCTCATTAAAGTTCAGGTTTTCCACCAATCAGAAAGCACCATTGTAGCAATATGAAAGCGCAAGTATCGATTATTCTCGGATATGCAATCGAAAGACAACTAGCGAAACGTCACGGAGGCTGGAAATCCAATACTGTCTCAGAAGGGTATGTTCTGTTACTATAATAATTAGCGTCAATTGTAAATAATATTCAAATAAATTCAATTTGTCATCTCGTTTTTCAATGTCTAAATCAGTATCCAGGTTATATCAAGATTAATGTTCATTTTACTCTATAGATTATATCAAGGTCAATGACATTTGTTCCTCGGAAAAAATCAATACTTTCGCGTCGGCGCACATCACACAATTTACGAGATATTGCACAAGGTCACTTTCACTCCCCAGTCAGATAAGATTAATATGAATACTTATGAATAATTTCAAGTTAGAAATATGGTCGAGCATAAAAAGTCGTATGAAACTTGACTATAATGGTAATTAAGACGCTCATATGAAAATTATGAAACTCGCTTGCTTTCGTTTCATAAACATACTCGCATCTTAATTACTACCATTATAGGCTCGTTGCATAATGTACTACTTATTTATTTTATTTTATTCATTTGTTGTTGAACATAACAGGCAAAGCCCAATTACAATGTTCACGACTAACAAATTAATTGATAAAACATAAACAAGGAAAAGGAAACATACACTTATTAAAAACTGAAACAAAATAGAAATAAGAGGAAGAAAAAAGAGAAATTGAAATAAAGTGTGAAAGTAGCTTCAAATTAACTACAACAATATTCTGTAAAATATGATAACAAATAATTTTGTATCTAGAGAAATTCATATTGAAAATATCAACATTAGGATGAGGATGTAATTTAGGCTTATTGTATAACTGTAACATTGGAAAACCTTATATCCGCTCCCCAACAAGGAATCATCTCTAAAGCTACAAAATTGCATGCTACTTTACATATCTCTATTTCGACCTCTACTGCTTTATGCCTGTCCTGTCTGGGGAGGAGCTGCAATAAGTGAAATTAAACACATCCAGTCATTTCAAAATAAAGTCCTACGAATTTCACTCAATTCTCCTTGGTTTGTCCGTAACAGCCAACTACACAGAGAAACTGGTATTGACACAATCAAACAGTTTATTCATTCACAAGCTAAGAAGTTCTATGACAACCTAGAAAATGTTCCAGGCGCCGTCCACTACTCTCTCGGAAGGAAGTCCACATTTCCGACCAGAATCAAGAGCCGACTTCCAATGGACCTCATATTATAATCAAAATTTATCATCACACCAACCTATGTAAATAATTATTTATTAAGAATTATTTTTGTTCATTGAGGAGCCTAATCTAGGCTGCCCTCAATTCAGTGTCATATATTGTATTTATATATTTTATAAATGATCTGTATAGCGCTAAATGCGCTGATCGATCAATAAATTGTTAAAAAAAAATTAGAAAATTTGGGAATTTTTGTGGGATTCAGTATTTGTCCTTGGTATGTAAAATAAATTTCGAAATTTCGTTTTAAGCTTAGGTGCATATAATGTTATATAATAAAATAAACCAACACAGTCCAACTTATTGTTAATAATTTTATAAAGAAAGTTTAAAGATTGACAACATTACAATATTTGAAAATTTTATTCTCTAACTGATAATTAAAGCGAAATATCTATTAAGTTTTAAAATAATAGTAGTCGTCACCGTCATCGTCATCATCATCATCATCATCATCATCATCATCATCATCATCATCAGAGACAGTCAAAATTCTTGAATAAAAGGGGCTAAAATTCTTGGTTAAAAAGGATAAAAATCCTTGAATGAAAACGACAAATTTCTTGAGTAAACCTGAAATTTTCACCTTGCTTTATTAAATTATTATGTTGCTTAAAATAATTGACAATTATAATTATACTGTATATTCGAAGTTTTAGATATCAACGGGGACAACAACAAGGACCAGTAAAATACCGCAGTCCCTCAACTAGCCTATGATAAGATCTGATGGCTCTGGTGATAAATCATGTAAACGTCTCTGTGTTTTCCGAGAAGAGTGGCTGAAATCTTTTGTTTACCTAGGTTAGTTTATATTAGGTTAGTAATTACATCAATATGATGGGTTCTTAGTTTCCCACGAGTTAACATTTCTTTTATAAGGAATTTATATTGTTTTTCAACTTGTTTTGTGATGATTTTGGTAATTATTTTGTATTTTTTTACATATGAATGGAGATGGTTCTACTGATACATGGAAATAATTAGTGCAATAACATTGTGAGTAATGTTGTATCCCTAATTTTTACCTAAGAAATTTGACAAGCGTATTTCCTCACGACTGTAAAGAGTAACGGTACTCCGTCCAGGTAATAATAATAATAATAATAATAATAATAATAATAATAATAATAATAGTTTTATTTTCCCTGGCAGAGTTAAGACCATCAGGCCTTCTCTGTCATTCAACCAGGATCACATCACATAATTAGGCTACTAAATTGTAAAACTGTAAAAATTGTAAAATATTGTAAAAATTTGTAAAAATTGTAATTGTAATATTGTAAAATTTTGACTTGTTCCACATCTTAAAGCTTCATTGCTGATGTAAGATCTATGGAATGTAATAAATGAATGAATGAATGAATGAATACAGAAAAATACATACCGGTATACAAATATTAACTTAAAAATAATAATAAACCTAATAAAGTAAAAAAGAGAGATTGAATACATATAATATACTCAATCAATATTAACTTTAAAATAATAATAATAATAATAATAATAATAATAATAATAATAATAAATATATTATAATAAAAATGAGACTGAATATATAATCACAAACAGGAAAATACATTCTAGTATACAAGTATTAACTTAAAAAAAAAAGACAATACATATGAATATAATCTCACAACTGAAGGAATAGTACAATTAGTACGATGAGCACAGCATAGTGTTACATTGAGACAATGACAATTACCTAGATATTAGTGTTTATGGAAAAATAAAGTAATGACTGTGTAAAATAATAATAGTAATAATAATAATAATAATAATAATAATAATAATAATAATAATAATAATAATAAATAAAAATTATACCAAAAAAGACTAATTCTGTGTATTTAAAATATTTCTAAATAACCTAATTTTAAACGACTGAGGACTAAGACTACCCCTGATTCCCAGCGGCAGCGAATTCAATGAGCGGGCCATGGCTATTGAGAAAGAACTTGAGTACAGAGATGTCTGATGACGTGGTATTGATAGCAACAGATTGTGCTGTGAACGTGTATTACGATTATGATGTGAAGCTAGGAGAGTAAACCGAGAGGCAAGGTAGTTGGGTGTGGAATCATGTATAATTCGATATAGCAGGCAAAGAGAATGTACTAAACGTCTATCTTGCAAGCGGAGCCAGGAGAGTCGTAGAAAATATTCCGATATATGATATAGTGCAATGGATCAAAATTTGCAACAGAGAGAATAACGTCGAAATTATGAACCTCTCTTTCCATATTATTCTCACTTACTGCATATGATAATGTGTGAAAAGACCCGACGCTCTCACTTTGAGAAGCGAACGAATGACATAACGAATGTCCGTGCTTCGGAGACTCTCACCGCTATGCAATGAAGAGGCGTGAGATGAAGATGACTGTGATATGCATCCTTTAATAGGTACTACTCAAGCTAAATTGAATTTCACATCATCACATAAATATTTGTTGAATTATTTCATGACGCTTCATCTGAACATGTTCATGTGTTATAGAGTTTATTCGCACGTACAAACGGGTTGATGGATGGACTTACTGATAGATATGCGAGCAAGCTGTCCGAATATATTAAACTTCTAAATGTTTCAGCTCATTGTGTTAATATTGCCACTAACAGAAAAGTATAATGATTTGTAAAACATAAGGTACATTGAAATTAAAAACTAGGAACCGCACTTTGTCCCAGGAGGCTACAAGATTAAGTATTAGCCTACTGGAGATTTTAAGTAGACGACACACGTCCATTTAGCAAGCGAAGTACTTGACTGACGACTCACGCGACTCTTGTTTCGTCAAGTGGGGCAGAACAACACATGGATCACTTTAACAACTAAACTAATATTTACAATTAAAACTATGTGAGTACCCAAAGTACACTAGAACACACTATTTTTACTATTTAGATATAATAAAGAATTTAAGCCTTCATTAATCTAAAATTATTTACAATAATAAGCTTATGTGTACAGTGTTGTTTATTGTAATGAAAGGTATTTTATTTTAATACTACAGCCTACTGATTTAGTAAATTGTGTACACTGTGCGCAGAAAAGGACTCTTGGATACATATTTTATTATAGTGTGTCGAATTGGAGAACTATCATCTTTACTTTTTAACTTTGCTCTAGAGTATGCCATTAGGAAACTCCAGGATAACAGAGAGGGCTTGGAATTGAACGGGTTACATCAGCTGCTTGTCTATGCGGATGACGTGAATATGTTAGGAGAAAACCCACAAACGATTAGGGAAAACACGGAAATTTTACTGGAAGCAAGTAAAGAGATAGATTTGGAAGTAAATCCAGAAAAGAAAAAGTATATGATTATGTCTCGTGACGAGAATATTGTACGAAATGGAAATATAAAAATTGGAAATTTATCTTTCGAAGAGGTGGAAAAGTTCAAATATCTTGGAGCAACAGTTACATATATAAATAACACTCGGGAGGAAATTAAACGCAGAATCAATATGAGAAATGCCTGTTATTATTCGGTTGAAAAATGTTTGTCATCTAGTCTGCTGTCAAAAAATCTGAAAGTTAGAATTTATAAAACAGTTATATTACCGGTTGTTCTGTATGGTTGTTGGACTCTCGCTTTGAGAGAGGAACAGAGATTAAGAGTGTTTGAGAATAAGTTTCTTAGGAAAATATTTGGGGCTAAGAGGGTTGAAGTTACAGGAGAATGGAGAAAGTTACACAACGCAGAATTGTACGCATTGTTTTCTTCACCTGACATAATTAGGAACATTAAATCCAGGAGTTTGAGATGGGCAAGGCATGTAGCACGTATGGGCGAATCCAGAAATACATATAGAGTGTTAGTTGGGAGACCGCAGGGAGAAAGACCTTTGAGAAGGCCGATACGTAGACGGGAAGATAATATTAAAATGGATTTGACGGAGGTGGGATATGATGATAGAGATTGGATTTATCTTGCACAGGATAGGGACCAATGGCGGGCTTATGTGAGGGCGGCAATGAACCTCCGGGTTCCTTAAAAGTCATTTGTAAGTAAGTAAGCAAAAGAACAGTGTTTTATACACAAAAAAATTTTCATTATTGTACAAGATACAGAAATTGAGGAAAAATAATGTTGAACATTTCCAAAAATTGTACTGTTGTAATCTGTACCTAATCCCTTAAAGGTCAAAACTAAAATTCTTTGAATAATTCTTTATCACAATTAGACTTCGTGGAATTGCCATGAGAATCGTAAGGTTTACTACGCACGCGGTATAGACTGTATGAGAAAAGGGACGTGTTACGGATGGAGTATGCCTCTGATGTAAACACTGAGCAGTATGCTGCGGTTACAATAAAACCTGTATCCTGCATTCAAGAAATATAATGAATGATCATTGAAGTAGGAAATGTCTAATCATGTAAATACACAATTATTTTGTAGTGAGATATATTAACTCTTAAAATTTAATGTAATATACTCACATCATCCTTGAATATGTGCACTGCAGTGAAGAGTTACATACATTTTGAGCGACTACAAAGTAACCTCCTCCGATGGTCACTTAAACAGTTTTTATATTGGGAAAATGTACGTGCAACAACACACGATGTAGGCCTAATACGTGCATATTTTAAGAACGGAAAGTCACTACTTTTTAGTACACCAACTTCAAACGTCTTGTCGTAACCTGATACTACATCATTTATAATACGAAGTTGTGAATAGGCTGAATTTTTAGCAATAATGTTTCTCAACTTACATTTCACTTTTTCTGAAATTAGTGAATTGTTATTTTGGATAACGGTTTGTGATACTTTATACACTATATTAAGGGCTTCTGAGAGTTGTAGAGTAGACGATTCTAACAGGGTGATGCTTTTGGACACGATTTTGAAATTAAAATCAATGAACAGAATATCTTCCAATATCTGTTCAGAAGGCAATGATTTTACAGCTGCAACAGCGGAACTGTCTGTGCTATCCAGTGCATCAATTACTTCCATTATTTTTCTGTAATATTCTGCATAATAATTAACAGCATTCAACCAACGATTTCCTACGTGTCAAGACTGGCTGCGGGGGTAAGGGTATTCCAGGGGCAATTGTTTGGAACAGCAACACACTCATTGTAGTATGTTTGATTAAATTCTTGTCTGCACTGAACAAATGTTAAGCTTTGACTATTCCAACCACAGTAATGCAAAAACAAGTGCTTACATAGGTATACATTAGCTGTAGCTGCTCTATATATTAGGACAGGTCACATCTCTTGACATGAACTGCTTATACTACGAGACCGGGCGGTCGCTCACCTCCTCTATACTACCGTACATCGGCAACCTGATTGCATGTTGCGTGTGGCAATTTAACAAAGTCTAGTCATAATACACTGCTCTCTTAAATTAGCTGAACATATTGGGAATTAAATCAATGTCTTTCTCAAAACACTCTATAAAATATTTCATAAAAAACATTTAGCTCGAAAAGAAAGAGAAAACGAGCAAAACTGTATTAAACTTGTTTGTTTGAAACATTTCAAAGAATAAAGAATAACCACCCTAAAATTAATGACATTACTTACAGTTCATACTATGTATTAAAAGAAGCATCAATAATAGTTTACATATATTTAAAAGTGAACAAAACTTTGCTATACCGCAATGTGGAAATATTTCTATCAGAGGATTCCTACAGAAGAAACGTAAATGTTTTCTTATGCTTTCTTTGTAACAGCGCGCCCTCCGACAGAATTTGTGCCGCGGTATAGCTAAGCTTTGCTTTCCCTGTCATTAGAGCCTTTTCACTCAATGGCTCTTCTCAACATCACCACCACTAGCAAAACATGGATGCATTCAAACTTGAAGCCAGTGCAGTGTGGCGATCGGCAGTCAACTCTCGCCACTAACAGACCAGGAGCGCTGCAAACTTCAGCTGACAAAGCATTGTTCCTGTTCACTCAAAGTAGTCAATGAAGTTGTACTAATCAATGGCGCGCCCGAGATACATAACACCGTGACTGGAAAGAGCTAATGTGTTAAGTACGTGTGTAAAACGGCACTTAAACGCTTGAAAAGTGTTGCTAAACCCAGAATAAAACTGTGAAAACTTGTTATACGTTATTTGTATAATGTTAAGTAGATTTGTTCATATTCAGATGTTTCTAGATAACATTGGCTCTATTAGACATCCAAACTTCATTATTTCTTCTCAACATTTCGGAACAGAAATTTTCCGGATGCAGAATTGAGCTCGGCCGTGGGTTCGATTCCAGCTTGGGCTGATTATCTGGTTGAGTTTTTTTTAGTGTTTTCTCCAATCGCAAGACGAATGTCATGTAATCTATGACGAATTCTCAGCCTCATCTCTCGTCGCTCTCGGTAGCGTAGTTTGTATAGCGCTGCCCTTTTATGCTCGAGATTGCGGGTTCGATCCCGGCCGAGGTCGATGGCATTTAAGTGTATTTAAGTGCGACGAGCTTATGTCAGTAGATTTACTGGTGTGTAAAAGAATCCTGCGGGACAAAATTCCGGCACAACGGCGATGCTGATATAAGCTCTGCAGTTGCGAGCGTCGTTAAATAAACTGTAGGGGAGAGTCGGGTAATATCGGACATCGGGTAATATCGGACAGTGAGTTTCTTTCATCTACCACACGATAATAGTACCTGATTGACATGGTTACGTTTCTGTGATGTCGCATAGAGAAACGTAACCATGTCATTCAGGTACTACCATATGGTGGTAGATGAAAGAAACGCACTGTCCGATATTACCCGATGTCCGATACTACCCGACTCTCCCCTAATTTATTTATTTATTCGGCCACATCTCGCCAAATATCATCTCACTGAGTGCATGCACTGTGCAAAACTGAAACGGCGTTCATATTTCATGCGCGCGAAACTGATTCTTAGTCGAAGCGGTACCGTAATACGCAAGGATGGGATAAGGATCGAGTTGTTTCGAAGGTGCAAACAAAGTGAAATAAATCACGTATGATAATAAGTAGTTTTAATAATTTGAACTGTGGAAATATTAATACTGTAGGCATTTTTATTTAATTTTAAATATCTCAAATGAATCTAAATTTGTCAGCAGGCTTAGAAACAAACACAAAGTAAAGAAATATTTCTTTAAAAATTTAATTAAAATAAAAACAAACAGTTTTCTTGAAGAAATATTTATAATAATGCATAACATGTTATGGTATACAGTAGGTTTAAGTAAACTTCTACGTTTATTATTATGAATATCATTCAGAAGAACTTAACGATCAAGTTTATGCAAAAATGAAATGGCTATATTATGACGATGACGAGCATGTACTGTACACAGAAATGCTGCATAAAAGATGATTGCATTTATAAATGTACTTCAGTTAGAAAATTTAATATTATAATGATGTACCGAAGTACATATGATATTTCCGTACAGGAATTCTTCATTACCATATGATGAAGGTTGGATAGAACAGAGAAAATTTCTCTCCGGCACCGGGACTCGAACCCGGGCTTTCAGCTCTACGTGCTGACGTTTTATCTACTAAGTCACACCGGATTCCAGCTCCGATGCCGGATCGAATCCCTCAGTTTAAGTTGTATCTCTCAGTTTTCCTTTTGGTGGCCTACCCTCATGTACTGAGTCACAGAATATGTGACAGTGGCACAATGTCCAACGCACTATGTACAAAGGTGCACTCATTACGAGTGACTAAGTGACCGGGATCCGATGAGCGCCGTCTTGAATCACTAAATGATTACTTACGCATATCATATTATTATGATGTACCGAAGTACATGTGATATTTCCGTACAGGAATTCTACGTAACCGGCCACTAGTCACCAGTAATGAGTGCACCTCTGTACATGGTGCGTTGGACATCGTGCCACTGTCACATATTCTGTAACACAATACATGAAGGTAGGCCACCAAAGGGAAAACTGAGAGGTAGAACTTAAACTGAGGCGATTCGATCCGGCATCGGTGTGGCTTAGTGGATAAAGCGTTAGCACGTAGAGCAGAAAACCCGGGTTCGCGTCTCGATGCCGGAGAGAATTCATCTCTGTTCTATCCATCATTCATCATAGAAAATTTAATTTTCAGAGCTTTCTTATTTTATTTTATCTAAAAAAAAGAGTACCCCATTATCTCCTGTCCTAGTTGCCTCATAAGTAGCGCCATGTTGGTATCATTTGTGTGGTTCAGATCTGTCTTCGGACAGTTGACTATACAACAACAACAATGAACTAGTTTTATGATGATAGAGACTGGATTAATCTTGCACAGGATAGGGACCGATGGCGGGCTTATGTGAGGGCGGCAATGAACCTTCTGGTTCCTTAAAAGCCATTTGTATGTATGTATGTATGTATGTATGTATGTATGTATGTATGTATGTATTTTCAATACTTGGGTCCTATTTTCTTTTCCGTACTCACTTTCGTGATGGCTGTTACGTGTCTATCATAACAAGAAAACGATCACTTATAATCATTAGGAAACGGATTTCAAGCTCCGTACCTATTTTGTTTGGTACGTCCTAGACGTAGCCTATGTTATTCAGGAATTTCTACGCTTCATGTACACAGGATCCTCCTATTAAAATTCTATAAGCTTAGTAGCTAATATGCCTATGGTCCGTCCCAAGAATCTGTAGAGTAACTACGCGCATATGGAGGTGGAGTTTATTGCGGGCAGCATCAGCTCGAGTCTGCTAAGGGGTAAGATGCTCGTGGTAGAAGGTAGAGTTCAGATAGAAATTATCCCCTCCTGCAAGCGATTGCTCTCTTAGTTCAAGCAATCCCTTCCTCCAGAGCAGTCATTAGCTCTACCCCTCCCACATACCACTTGCGCACAGGTCTTGTTTTGTCTTTCTACTCCACAGATGCCTGAGACGGACCATAAATGAACCGTAGACTCCTATAAATGGCTAAAGACTATGTTTGTGCCTGAAAAGCGCTTTGTAGTATTTTCCTTATATTTAAAATGAAGATACCGGTACTAAAAATGTAAAAATCCCCCCCCCCCAAAACTACAAAAATGCTATTTAAAAAATCTGGCTCTGGCATGTTCGTTCCATATTGGTCTTAGAAGGGGGGAAGAATATTTTACTTAATTTCCTGAAACCTAAGTCCATTCTAGCATAAAAGGGGTGTTAGGTTGTTCAGGTTAGGCGAGAGTTTACAAATTTTCGCATCAATGCACCACCGCAATGCGAAATGAAACTGACCACTCAGCAATCAGTCTCTTTCACTGATGGAATTTGAATATTCGGTTCAGTAACATTCATTGTCAGCACCAGTTCTTTGTATATAAATTCCACCTAAAATGAAATAGGCCTATTTTAAACTCCTAAAAATATTAAATTGGATTTTTCGAAGTCCTAAATTTATCTTTTAGCACCTAGAAATCCGTTCCATAGTGATGCTACTTGCTGGAAACGAACCTGGGTATTTCATATCTCCTCTTTCCTTGAACGAATTCCATTATAAATACGGAAGAAATATCGCAAGGAGACAAAAACGTTTTATCTAGCCTATGTTGTTGAACATTAGAGGTAAACAGGTTAAATGAAATACCTCAAGCTTCAAAGCTAAGAGCATACTTTTCGTTGGAATGTGTTGCCATAAATACAAACAAGCACACGTATAAACAGCGGAATTTGCTTGATAAAGGGTTATGAGTCAAAGGGAACGCCACAAATAGTTCACGATCCTTATTTGTTAAATCTCTCTGGTCGATTTTTATAAAGACAAGAATGTAAACATTTTATACTCAGAAGTTAGAAATATACACGGGTTTGTATAATATTGCAAAGTGACGTCATGAGTTCCTTCATTGCAATATTTGTGACTTCTCATTATTTTATTGTTGTTGAATTTTCATGTAATTTTCGCAGAATGCTCGTTATCCTTATGTAATTAACTCACAACTGCTAGACTCTCACATTATTATCCTTCCTTATCGTGTGGTCCTCGCTGAGACAACACAGGACAATATTGTATTATTAACTTGTACCGTTACACAATTTTATATATACTTCATGTTTATCACTAGACTTCGTACTTTTAGGTTCGTTTAGCTTAGACTGAAACATACGTTCTTTAATGCATCTAGATTTAGGCAATATCATCCCTCGAGAGTTTCTCGTGTTGCATATATTTAGGGATTTTTACATAAAATTGTTGCAATATATCCTATTCGAGCTTAAAAATCCGAGGTGTAGATATTACTGATGTTCTTCGAGGAAGGATTAATTAACATTTAGCTTAGCTTACTTTTAATTTAATTTTATTTCATTTCGTTCACCGCTGTAGAATAACGGTTAGCACGTCTGACTGCGAAACAAGTGGGCCCGGATTCAAATCCTTGTTGGGACAAGTTACCTGGTTGATTTTTTTTCGGTTATTTTCGGTGCGGGACCCTGGACTCATTTCGCCAGCATTATCACCTTCATTTCAGTCAAACTCTAAATCCAACGCAGTTTATTAGCATATTTATGACTTACAGTCAGTACTCCAAATATGTATGTTTATATCCTATTAAGAATGAATAGATCCTGTAATATTAAAGATAAATCAAGCTATTCTACTTATAATGTATTCTACTGGTACAAATGTTCAAGCTTCCTAAATATGGTTTCATATTTGAAATAGAACCTTCATTCATAAATATTTTATTGATAGTTTTCTGCCCAAGGACAGGTCTTTCATTGCAAACACGTATTCACCAATTTTTCCTATTTTACGCCTTTCTCTCAGTCTCCGCATATGATCTCTATATCTTACAATTGTCTAACATCTTATATCTTATCCACACCTATGGAGTAACGGTTAGCGCGTCTGACCGCGAAACCAGGTGGCCCGGGTTTGATTCCCGGTCGGGGCAAGTTACCTGGTTGAGGTTTTTCCGGGGTTTTCCCTCAACCCAATATGAGTAAATGCTGTGTAACTTTCGGTGTTGGACCCTTCATCTCATTCAGGCGCTAAATAACCTTAGATGTTAATAAAGCATTACCTACTGAAATAAAATAAAAATCTTACATGTTCTGCTCCGAACTCTTCTCCCATTCACCATTCCTTCCAGTACATCTTCGGTAAACAGTTTCTTCCTAGCCATTGACCCAGCCAATTTATTTTTCTCTTCCTACCAATGGCGTGTAAAGTATAATCACTTTCATTTGTTTAGCATCTATAATAATATCATAACTTACCTGTTACAGATCTACAGAGTGTCCTAAATTGATGTATACACATTTGAAACACTATTTCTCAGCAACGAGGTGAGACAGAAATACGATGTTTGCAGTTCTGTATTCCTTAAGCTCGTACATGTTCAAAATGGCCTCCTTCCGCCACAGTTCACTAGGTACTAACAATGACGCACAACAGAGCGACATACCAACTGGATTGTTGCTAATGGAATATCATTACAGGCATGTTCGATATGAACTCTCAATTCCTTCAGTTTTTGTGGTTTTATGGCGTAAACTGTGTCCTTTAGAGTTCTCCATATGTAGAACTCTGGAGGGTTTAAATCCAGAGATCGAAGCGGAAACTCCGCAGCACTTCCTCTTCGTCCTATGGATCTCTGACTGAGTGTGCGATCGAGAAAATTCCTCACATTGACATGAAAGTGAGCTGGAGCTCCGTCTTGTTGAAAGTAAAACCCATTTTCATTCTCAAAGAGGTCATTAAGGCGTGGAATCGTGGTTTCCAAGATTTGCCGGTATTTCTCACCCGTGACAATCCCTTCGAAGAAGTACGGCCCAATTATTCCTCTGGAAGACAGACCACACCATACTGTTACTCCTGGAAGATTGACGGCCTTTTCTTGAAAGATGTGTGGGTTTTCGTTAGCCCAGTACACAATTGTGCAGGTTAATTGCTTCATTAAGTTTAAATATGGCTTCATCTAACCAAATAATTAAGTCTTGAAAATCTTCGCTTTCATCACACATGTTCAATAACCACTCACGAAATTCCAGTCGCCATCTGGATCGTCCTCATTTAGTGCGTGGACAAGCCTCGGAATGTAAGGCTTCCATTTTTTACCTCACAAAATCCGATGAACACTGGATTTGATGATACCAATCTCACGAGAACATTGCCTCATTGACTTCTTTGGAGA
Organism: Periplaneta americana; assembly: GCF_040183065.1. Lineage (NCBI taxonomy): Eukaryota > Metazoa > Arthropoda > Insecta > Blattodea > Blattidae > Periplaneta > Periplaneta americana. The sequence goes on from NC_091130.1 coordinate 131,354,575, forward strand.
TTGTGCAAAACCCTGCATGACTGCATCAACACACTCGTTGGAGTTTCTCTTTCTTCCACACCGCCATTTCAACACATCTTGCACCGTTCCATCGACTTCAACTTGTCTCGTATTCTTGTGATAGTTAACTTTGTTGGTGGTTGTGTTCCAAATTCAACCCTCCAACTTCATTAAACCTCAACAACATTCTCCACTTTCCAATAACACTTCAGTATCCACTTACGTTCATCGGACTATAATTGCACCGTCATGTTTGTTTATAAACAGATGAACGATGAATTCTGCCTTCTGAATCATAAACTGCAAAAATTGTATTTCTATCGCATTTCTTTGCTGTGAAATAGTATTTCAAAGAGTGTATACATCAATTTAAGACACTCCATATTTGGAGTATAACTCAAATTAATGTAGTATTTCCAATCGTAAAGGGTATTTTGTAATTGAAAATAAATGAGAACACAAAGCGTAATTTAGAAACTTTTTGTATAAAACTTTTTTGGAACCACGTTTTCACAGTCAAATGTGTGTTTTATAATACTTCAGTACCCCTATAAAATTTTATACGACTTTAAACGTTGTTCTACATTTTTGCAACAATATTCCATAGTTAATTGCATACAACATAATTTAGTATTATCAGTAATTGCCTAATGATGGAAGTAGAAACAATTGAAAATGTAATGCCCAGAGATCAATTTCTTAGTCAGTATTAATGAGAAAATAGAGAGAACAGGACGTATAAAGTAATAAACAGCGAAACAGTAAGGAAATTCTTTAAAATTATACTTATATTCTGTTATTCAACATTTGGAGAATGAAAAACTATTGATGTAAACTCATTTGTGTTCACATGATCATTGTTAGTATTAAATAATATTACTGTTACACAACATTCTCTTTGATTCCATCTAAACATGAATAATAACGTAACATATTTGATAATACCTATAATTCGTGAGTACAATGCACAATGTTCTAGATACATTTATTACAGCTGAAGTTCAAATATACGACCTGTAACCTGTACTGCACTCATGAAACAATAATTACTTGTTATATAGCAAGTATTCATAATGAATGATCAGTGCATTACAGGGTTACTAATGAAGCTCTTTCAGATAATCGGTGACTAAGAAGGGATACCTCGTATCTGTAAATCTGTAGGTGAATAAAAAAGGTCTAAAAATAAATTTTTCTCAAAATAGACAAACTTTTTATATATGTTTCTGCTTTGCAGGACTTTCTACTCGAGGATATAATATTAAAGTTTCCAATTTTGTGAACTTAGTATAATAATAATAATAATAATAATAATAATAATAATAATAATAATCATCATCATCATCATCATTATCATCATCATGTAGTTTCCAAGGAGTTGGGCGGCAGATTGGCCCGGTCTGGTCCTTTATTAGAGATCGAGAAGTTTCTTCATTGGTCTTCCAGGTTTTCTTCTACTCGGCGGTGTCTAATTTTTTAGTAATCCAGGATATCTATTGCGGGGCATTCTATTGACATGTTGTATCCACTTTGACTTATAATTTAAAATTAATTTAATAAATTTTATTTTATTTTAATTGTCAAAATCTATTTAACAATTGATATTAGTTGCTTAATGCTAGGTTTATTCATTATTAGTCGTGTTTTATAATATGTATATATATATATATATATATATATATATATATATATAAAGTCCCCCAAAAATTAATTAGTTAGGATGTTATGCTGCTTCTCCCACAAACAAACTGAAAGTAAGCAAAGCATAGCTTCTTTTTTTTGTCTAAATATTGGAGTGAATGAAAGTAAGTATGAACAAAATGTTATAATTAGACAGTGGATGCGGGATGACTTAAGGAAAAGTGAATTTGTTTCGTATCAGAGTATATGGCACGTGCCGCTCCGTCCGTCTTTTGTGTACCTGGCGAGTACAGCAGCGTACAAAACGAATTAACCTCGATCCACATTGCAACGCAATGTGTGCAGTTATGTTATCCTGCTCACGTATTTAGTACGCGTTGAATATGTTGTCCTGATCCATTCATAATGTCGAATTCAAAACGTTAAATTCGCTTAGAGATACGAAATGCAATTAACAAGCATTAGAGTGACATTTTATGTATTAACGAAGACAATATCGTATGTAAAATTGAAATCAAAACCAGAACAACTCAGGCTATAGAGAAACATTTCAACAATCGCACAGGAAATGCGTTGAAAAGATATCTGAGAAACCATCATCATCATCATCATCATCATCATCATTTAGTTGTGCGGGTCTAAACGACACGTGCAACATGATGCTCAGTGCAAATATTCCTCTAAAGAAATTGAGTGATCCCCATTTTAGAAGTTTTCTTCAGAAATTCTCTCGATACAAAAACTGTTTAAGCGATAGGCGAAGACGATTCAGCTTCGACAACTTACGAGAATATATCGTCGTTTACTGCAACGCTGGTAATTGCATCAATGATGACGAGGACTGAACTTGCAAAGTATGTACTACAGTACGTTATTTTTCTTTTCCTTCTGACTGTACGGAGATACAGTAGCATGTTGACGTCGTCTGTTTACGTTTAAAGCCTGTTGAGCCAATGTCTAAATGAAAAAAAAATGTAACATATAGTAAATGTGCACCTACATTCAACGATCCACTGTCTAGTTGTAATCTTTGTAAAAACTGCAGTATAAAATCACAAAAAAATATACATATATATATATATTTTTTTTTTTCTGCTGCAACAGACATTTCCTTATCAGGACCTAAAAGGAATGAAGTAATTGATGTTTGGATTATCAAAATCAATAAATGTTAGTTTATTAATCCGTGTATAAAACATTTTTCTACATTACGTATTTTACATGTAAATTACACGTAAAATACGTACAGGTAATTTACTCGCCCAACCCTGTCCACAGCAAAAGACACAATCATATTACGTTTTCGTTTATTTGAGGATAAAGTTTTGCGCCATGTTTGCGTGTACGAGTGGCACTCTTTCCTGAATGTAGGTGAACGGTCAACTTCACACTCAAGCCACTTGTCCCCGGGGAACTGGTTCCCAGAATTCATTAGATATGAGGTTCCGAGGCCCCAGTAGTCATTCTGGATGTGGTGGGAAGGACGAAATCTCTGTTCCTTTCGGACTGAATCTCGGAATGTCAAGTCCATAGCAGACCTGTCTCCAAGTTGATGAGTTGTAGAATAAATTTATATGTAATAAACAGATTATGATCTCGACTTAAATACTGGTTCTTCCTTGCAGTAATTCATGAAAAAGAGAGCAGATTCAGTAGTGGTACTCACAATAGTAATTGCGTTCAATTTATTTGTTGATAAGAATTTTTCTTTTTACTTTTAGAATTTTATAAGTAAAACCCTCATTCACATATATATTTTTAGGCTTTCGCGGTGAATGTGATAAGTAGACAGTGGATGCGGGATGACTTATCGTTGAATGTAGGTACACATTTACTATATGTTACATTTTTTTTTTCATTCAGATCATTGGATCAACAGGTTTTAAACGTAAACAGACGACGTCAACATGCTACTGTATCTCCGTACAGTCAGAAGGAAAAGAAAAGTAACGTACTTTAGTAGTGTAGCACATACCTTCCAAGTTCAGTCCTCGTCATCATTGATGCAATTACCAGCGTTGCAGCAAACGACGATATATTCTCGTAAGTTGTCGAAGCTGAATCGTCTTCGCCTATCGCTTGAACAGTTTTTGTATCGAGAGAATTTCTGAAGAAAAACTATAAAATGGGGATCACTCAATTTCTTTAGAGGAATATTTGCACTGAGCATCATGTTGCACGCGTCGTTTAGCCCCGCACAACTAAATGATGATGATGATGATGATGATGATGATGATGATGATGATGACGGTTCCTCAGATTTCATTTCAAAGCATTTCCTGTGCGATGTACTGTTGCAATGTTCCTCTATAGCCTGAGTTCTTCTGGTTTTATTTCAATTTTACATACATTACACACAATATTGTCTTCATTAATACATAAAATGTCACTCTCATACTTCTTAATTGCATTTCGTATCTCTAAGCGAATTTAACGTTTTGACTTCGACATTATGAATGGATCAGCACTACACTATTCAACTCGTACTAAATACTTGAGCAGGATAACACAACTGCACACATTGCGTTGCATTGTGGACCGGGGTTCCTTCGTTCTGTACGCTGCTGTACTCGCCAGGTACACAAAAGACGGACGACGCGGCACGTGCCATATACTCCGATACGATACAACTTCACTTTTCCTTAAGTCATCCCGCATACTCTGTCTGGTGATAAGACATAGACTTTCGGGTATTCTATCATATGCTGAAACTTAAAATTTTCAACGTTACGGAAATACATAGGCCTCAGATTCCATCATCAGGCAAGATTCAGTATGTACGACTAGAGGGATCGTCTAATCTACTGTGTTGGGCCTGTTTCATCTGGCTACTCTATACAACTGAGTCAGACATAACGAGACCAACACAGTAGGCTACTTTTCTGGTGATACCTATTTGACCCGATGGTGGAATCTGTGTCAGGGGCGTACGCAAGGGGAGGGGGGTTACCATGTTTGAACGTACAGACATACAGTACGTACATGTCAGCTGAGTTCAAGCTCCCTGTCCATAGGTCTATTGCCGAGCGGATGATAGTTCAGTACAGGATACTCGATAAACAACTTACAATAAATTACTTGGGCTATATTATAGGTAGTAACATGAATTGCTGCCAGGAAGTCAACAGAGGATAGCACTGGCAGAGGAAGCTTTTAATAGAAAAAGGAGCATCTTCTACGGATCTCTGGAGAAAGAATTAATAAAGTGACTAATGTAGTGGAGTGTGACGTATTTTGGAGTAGAAACATGAACATTATGAAAAAGTGAAGAGAAATAACTAGAAGCATCTGGAATGTGGATATGGAGAAGAATGAAGCGTGTGAAATGAAGAGACAAAATAAGCAGTAAAACTGTACTGGAAAGAGTGAATCAAGAAAGAATAGTGCTAAAAATGATCTGAAAGAGAAAAAGAAATTGGCTGGGTTACTGGCAAAGAAGAAACTGCCTACTGAAGGATGCACTGCAAGGAGTGGTAAATGGGGAAGAAGTTCGGGACAGAAGAAAATATCAGATGATAAACGACATTAAGATATATAGATGCTATGCTGAGACTAAGACTATGGCGGAAAAGATGGAATATTGGGGAATTTAATCTGGGTTTTCTTTGAAAGATATGCCGTTGGGCAAAAACTGTGAATAATAATAATAATAATAATAATAATAATAATAATAATAATAATAATAATAATAATACTAATTCCGAAGCTTTTGTCATCCAGTCTCCTATAAAAATATCTGAAAGTTAGAATTTACAAAACAGTTATATTATCGGTTGTTCTTCATGGTTGTGAAACTTGGACTCTCACTTTGAGAGAGTAACATAGGTTAAGGGTGTTTGAGAATAAGGTGCTTAGGAAAATATTTGGGGCTAAGAGGAATGAAGTTACAGGAGAATGGAGAAAGTTACACAACACAGAACTGCACGCATTGTATTCTTCACCTGACATAATTAGGAACATTAAATCCAGACATTTGAGATGGGCAGGGTATGTAGTACGTATGGGCGAATCCAGAAATGCACATGGAGTGTTAGTTGGGAGGCCGGAGAAAAAGAGATCTTTGGGGAGGCCGAGACGTAGATGGGAAGATAATATTAAAATGGATTTGAGGGAGGTGGGATATGATGATAGAGACTGGATTAATCTTGCTCAGGATAGGGACCAATGGCGGGCTTATGTGAGGGCGGCAATGAACCTCCGGGTTCCTTAAAAGCCAGTAAGTAAGTAAATAATAATAATTCCAATTTTTATTAACCACTGAAATGTATTGAAATAATAGAAATAAATAAAATTACTAAAACTAAAGTCCTAACTAACCTATTCCGATATGTGGCACGGAAAGCCAAATGCACTTGACATTGTTACCCATTATCTGTTACATGTAAATAATCCAGCCGAATGATGGCCTCACAAAGGTAACCGATCATCAAACCATAATAGAGATCACAATGATACCCCAGTCGGGCTGGGTTTTTGGGGAAGGTGTCAGTTGCGTCCCCGTAAATATTTTGATGAGAAATTAACATGTCAGTTGCGTCCGGGGTTTTTAAATATATACTTCACCTTCGGCCGGAGTCTTTGAAATAGCCTACAGTGTATATACTTTAAACAGGCAAGGAGGCAGAAAGGAGATTTTATTCGTAAAAACACGATTGATTTGCAGCAAGGTCATATTATAAAAAGATTGCATTTCATCCAGAATCTGTCATTTAGGTTTCAACCAATACGATTGTAGTTTTATTGTGAAATTACATCTCAAGAATTTTAATAAATTTTGTGGTGAAAAATGATACTACCAACATCGTATGGTGAAGATACCACAACATTTTCAACCTACCTGTAACTTTTAAATTGGTGATGTTACAATCAGTCCTAAGCCTGTAATATGGGAAGTGTAGGGACGCAACTGACGTATGACCCAAAAAATATAGGGACGCAAATGACGTATAAAACTGACTGCGGACCGCAATCGCCTGACAGCGGGTTTTTGAAACCGGATTCCACTACTTATTCCAGCTCCCCAACGACGCTGGGTGGGCACCGGTCCCATAGACTGGCCGAATTCTCACGAGAAAAATTCCTTCCCCTTGAGGTCTCGAACCAGCGCGTATTTCATAACGCGAGTCCAGGCATAATCTTATCGTAAACTACGATGCTAGGCGTGGGACTTCTATCTATCTATCTATCTATCTATCTATCTATCTATCTATCTATCTATCTATCTATCTATCTATCTATCTATCTATCTATCTATCTATCTATCTATCTATCTATCTATCTATCTATCTATCTATCTATCTATCTATCTATCTATCTATCTATCTATCTATCTATCTATCTATCTATCTATCTATCTATCTATCTATCTATCTATCTATCTATCTATCTATCTATCTATCTATCTATCTATCTATCTATCTATCTATCTATCTATCTATCTATCTATCTATCTATCTATCTATCTATCTATCTATCTATCTATCTATCTATCTATCTATCTATCTATCTATCTATCTATCTATCTATCTATCTATCTATCTACCTACCTACCTACCTACCTACCTACCTACCTACCTACCTACCTACCTACCTACCTACCTACCTACCTACCTACGTACCTACCTACCTACCTACCTATCTATCTATCTATCTATCTATCTATCTACCTACCTACCTACCTACCTACCTACCTATCTATCTACTTGTTTATTTATTTATTTATTTATTTATTTATTTATTTATTCTGGTGTAGTTAAGGCCATCAGGCCTTCTCTTCCACAACACCAGGAATACAAATACAATAATAGAAATAAACAGAAAAAAATACATTATATACAAAGTAAAGCTACACAAGAAATAAAGAGACTGAGAAAAAGAACACTATAAACAAAGTAAAGCTACACAAAAATATACACAGGTTGCAGTCACACAAACTTTAATTGTATCCTAACTAATTAACTAACATAAACAAGAAACTTGCAATAAAAGCTAGATTAAAAAAGAAAAAAAAAAACACAAATCAATATTTCTAGCAATACCTAAAACCGTTAACTAAGACAAAATTTTGCAATTTTAATTTTTGAATTGTGATAAAGTCCGGCAGTCCCTGACGTCATTAGGTAACGAATTCCAGAGGCGAGGTATTTATACAGTATAGGAAGATGAGTATAAAAACGTTCTATGATGAGGGATAGAAAGAAGTGCTTGATGTCGGTTTCGAAGAGTTGTAAGAAATTGAAAGCGCGATAACAGATAATTCGGAGTAGAATTATTATCTATTGTTATTCTATTATTGACTAAATAAAGAATTAACAAACGACAATTTCATTCCATAATTTACGGCTAATCAAAATCGTATTAGAGAAGATTTTTTATGGAAGTCGTAAGCTGATTGAAAAGCATTTTCTCCTCAGCGAATATATCGTGCTGTTGTAAACGAGAGCTAGCACAGGTTCGTACAGCTTTTTAAATAATTTTGTAACTTTAAAGGTCAAGTACTGGATCAATTCATACAGTCTCCTTATATTGAGAGAAGCAGCGTTCTGTCTCCAGCAGAAGTACTTCAGTTTTGTTCGCAGTCTGTGTCTGAGCTAAATCGAAACTACTTGTTGTTCCCAAGGCAACTAGACGTCAAGCTAAGTGGTTTTGCAAAACCTTCGCGACTTCAGATTAATAGCGGTATAAGTGACATACAATCTGCATGTTGATTCTTAAAACTATAAAGCTACTAAGATATCAGTTACTACTCTTAGTTAGAAATATACACGTAATTATAAAGAATCGTAGCGAAAAAGTAGTCGTCTTAAAAATACAGTACATCTGCCATAAATTTAGACACAAAACAAAACGTACTGCAAGTATAAAATTTAATTAAGTCGTTTATTTTATTATCGATCGTTGAGATCGGTAAGGAACCCTTAAATTGATAAATTATCCTATAGGATAGAAGAGGTTAATAGGCTATATGCTATAATTTTAATACAACAATAGAAAAAAATTGGTAGGAAAATTAAAGTTTCACAATATTTTATTTTATTTTATTTCTTCCTGTAACCACTACAGGTTGCCATCGACAAAGAGTACCATAATACAATAGAGTAAATGCCTTGAGGCTTAGTGATACATTGTTGTTAGAGTGAAAAATAACAATTTGAATTATATTGAAACACAAGATATTAAATGAGGTAACGTCAAGGAGATGCGAATTAGTCATGGTCCATACGTATGATTCCTGAAAATAGCTTTTGAGCCTTTGAGTGCTGCAATTGTTAGATCTCTTAAAATATTTTTATGCAGGCCAAAAGATTTACAGAAGTCGACTAGGAACCGGGGTATGGTCCCACGGGCTCCTATCATTAGTCCCGTAATGACGATGGATTCCAGATGGTATTTGTCCTTATAAAAACTGATGGAAGGTTCATATATATTCCTCTTTTCCTCGTGTACTTCTTCTGGCTGGTGTTCGTGCGATTCGAATCTCACAGTAGGGTCTATGATGTGACCTTCAAGAGAGGGAGGTTCAAATGCAATTATGTCGATTCATCGATTACTGCCCTCACTGGATATGCCGTGTACTTCTTAATATACTGAATAAACTTTGTTCCTTAAGGCAGTTGCTATTATAGAACTTAATGTATGATGCCGCGTATTTCGTAGAAGTTCACAGTGTGGACAGGCCCCCAGGACATGGGCAAGGGTTTCAACCTCCATGTCGCAACGTCGACAGAGGTTACTGCCCGAAGACCTGTCAGGTACACTACGCACAGCTGATACGTTAGCATTCATCTTGATTGCTTCCCTCCACTCACTACAGCAGAGCTGGGCAGCAAGAATGGATTCTACTCTTTCACGGGGAGTCATAGGATTTCTCTTCATCACCTTTCTTCCCCGCCGAACACCGCACAGCGTTGATTCAGCGACGGATGAATATTAAGCGTCCCCGTTTAGAGACTAGTTCCGCTCCCGATGCCCAGTTCTGAATTACAGGAAAGGCCCTTGTGATTCCGGATCCACTTATTGGCCGGGGTATATTGTTGGTATAAGAGCACGCAGTGAAACGTACAGCAGAGTCCGTATAGGTCAGTTTCTGTCAGATGCGTTTCCAATTCACTGTGGGCTAAAGCAAGGAGATGCAATATCACCTTTACTTTTTAACTTTGCTCTATAGTATGCCATTAGGAAAGCCCAGGATAACAGAGACGGTTTGGAATTGAACGGGGTACATCAGCTGCTTGTCTATGGGGATGACGTGAATATGTTAGGAGAAAATCCACAAACGATTGGGAAAAACACGGGAATTTTACTGGAAGCAAGTAAAGAGATATGTTTGGAAGTAAATCCCGAAAAGACAAGGTATATGATTATGTCTCGTGACGAGAATATTGTACGAAATGGAAATATAAAAATTGGAAATTTATCTTTTGAAGAGGTGGAGAAGTTCAAATATCTGGGAGCAACAGTAAAAATATAAATGATACTCGGGAGGAAATTAAACACAGAATAAATATGGGAAATGCCTGTTATTATTCGGTTGAGAAGCTTTTATCATCCAGTCTGCTGTCGAAAAATCTGAAAGTTAGTATTTATAATACAGTTATATTACCGGTTGTTCTGTATGGTTGTGAAACTTGGACTCTCACTTTGAGAGAGGAACAGAGGTTAAGGGTGTTTGAGAATAAGGTGCTTAGGAAAATATTTGGGGCTAAGAGGGATGAAGTTACAGGAGAACGGAGAAAGTTACACAAAACAGAACTGCACGCATTTTATTCTTCACCTGACATAATTAGGAACATTAAATCCAGAGCTTTGAGATGGGCAGGGCATGTAGCACGTATGGGCAAATCCAGAAATGCATATAGAGTGTTAGTTGGGAGGCCGGAGGGAAAAAGACCTTAGGGGAAGCCGAGACGTAGATGGGAAGATAATATTAAAATGTATTTGAGGGAGGTGGGATATGATGATAGAGAATGGATTAATTTTGCTCAGGATAGGGACCAATGGCGGGCTTATGTGAGGGCGGCAATGAACCTCCGGGTTCCTTAAAAGCCAGTAAGTAACTAAGTAAGTATAAGAGCACGCCTTTGCCATTATGTTTTTTTGGCTCCAGTTCTCAATCGCTTTTTCTCTTAATACTTGCCGATGTACAACATATAAAATATGGACATCGCGATAGTTGTTTTCTTTACAGTCCGACAAGGCTTAATAAACTAATGTGAGAAATGAAGTTTTGCCAAATTAAGGGTTAAGATTCTGTTTTCACACTGTGGAAATGAATCCCGTCTAAGACATGCAATAGAGTATAGCCTAGATAATTATACAGTATGGACACTTCGCGTCGGTATCTTTTATGTAGCAGGACTGATTTCAATGACCTTCAAACCAGTTTGAACGTGAGATTCTGCTTTCTCCCAGGAGTTGGCGCTGACATCACACCATCTAGTAGTCGACACAGCGGAAATATAACACATATAATTAATACATCTAGGTACATTATGTACTCAAATAAAATAAACTGGACCGATGAAATATTAAATCCGTCATTAACTGTAATGTCTGGACTCTAGAGTTCCTTTACAATGAGAGCTGAGACGTTGACCCCCACAACAATTAAAATATGTAATGATTTGATGGAGCTGAAAATGGAAAAACAAAACTCCTATGAGAAGTACAACCATATACCTATATTATATTGTATACAAATATTAAACGAATTTGATACATAATTCCTTCCAGTGAAGGATCTTAAGTTGTTCAGAGTAATCCTTAAAAGGACAAGTTGGCTTTCTCATTGTCTTTGCCTTATTATAGACCATTTTGCCGCAAAGCGTTGTCCAGGGTACACCACGTGGAGGTAGGTCTATGTCGCACCCCATAAATAAAAACCATAAAAATCCATAAATAAAACTGACCACCCCTACACAGAACAAATCAATAATTGTCAAAAAATACTTACTTACTTACTTACTTACAAATGGCTTTTAAGGAACCCGAAAGTTCATTGCCGCCCTCACACAAGCCCGCCATCGGTCCCTATCCTGTGCAAAATTAATCCAGTCTCTATCATCATATCCCACCTCCCTCAAATCCATTTTAATATTATCCTCCCATCTACGTCTCGGCCTCCCTAAAGGTATTTTTCCCTCCGGTCTCCCAACTAACACTCTATATGCATTTCTGGATTCGCCCATACGTGCTACATGCCCTGCCCATCTCAAACGTCTGGATTTTAAGTTCCTAATTATGTTAGGTGAAGAATACAATGCGTGCAGTTCTGTGTTGTGTAACTTTCTCCATTCTCCTGTAACTTCATCCCGCCTAGCCCCAAATATTTTCCTAAGCACCTTATTCTCAAACACCCTTAACCTATGTTCCTCTCTCAGAGTGAGAGTCCAAGTTTCACAACCATACAGAACAACCGGTAATATAACTGTTTTATAAATTCTAACTTTCAGATTTTTGGACAGCAGACTGGATGATAAGAGCTTCTCAACCGAATAATAACACGCATTTCCCATATTTATTCTGCGTTTAATTTCCTCCCGAGTGTCATTTATATTTGTTACTGTTGCTCCAAGATATTTGAATTTTTCCACCTCTTCAAAAGATAAATCTCCAATTTTTATATTTCCATTTCGTACAATATTCTGGTCACGAGACATAATCATATACTTTGTCTTTTCGGGATTTACTTCCAAACCGATCGCTTTACTTGCTTCAAGTAAAATTTCCGTGTTTTCCCTAATCGTTTGTGTATTTTCTCCTAACATATTCACGTCATCTGCATAGACAAGAAGCTTATGTAACCCGTGTCAAAAAATACTTGCAACTTTAAAAGAACATGGCAAAACAGTTGTGTTACAATGGATCCCAGGACATTGTAATCTACATGGAAATGAACAGGCTGACACATTAGGTAAGAAGGGTGCCAATCTCAAAATAAACTCATGGAAACCTTTGTCATTTAGCTCAGCAAAACAATATATCAAGCAACTACAAAAAAAATAATAACCAACAAGAATTGGACATAAACATTTCGCAACAACGTAGGAAATTACTGAAGGATATACCTCCTGAACCCAGAAGACTGGCAGTTGTAAGCTTTCGTCTTAACACTGAACATGACATCCTGGGTAAACACCTCAATCGTTTTGGCATCCTTCCATCAGCATCCTGCATTTTGTGCCATTGTATTGTATTGTTATTTATTAACATTCCATGGTTTCATACATGCTTACAGCTAGAATATGGAACAAGTAAAAAAACTTAATACTGTTATAAAATCTTAATTTATAGTCACAGTCTAGATGAAATATATACAGACGAGATTTACAATACAGTCTACTAGTGCAACACATAGTTTTAGTATCAATTTCATGGAGTGTTATTGAATGTCATGAATTCACCTACAGAATAGAAGGCGTGAGAAATTAGGTACTTCTTTAATTTGGCCCTAAGTAATTTTATGTTTTGAGTTTCATTTTTTATATCGATAGGGAGGCTATTAAAAATTTTTACTGCCATATAACGCACTCCTCTCTGATAGCACGATAGACTTGCCGATGGAGTATGAAAGTCATTTTTTTGACGTGTATTTATGCTATGAACTGTTGAATTAGTTACAAAGTTTTCACGATTACATACGAGGAAGACTATTAATGAAAAGATACACTGACAAGCCATGAACAGGAAGACATGGATAGACAACATCTTGCAAAATGCGCTGCTCTGAAATCCTCCAAGGAAGTCGACCGATACTGGCAAGCCAAAGCCCGAATGTTTTTAATTACTTAATCCGTACTTTGTTCACCAATTTCTTGTTTTTCGCTCAGTCAATGATAGTAAATATCATGTACTAGCCATTAGACAATTAAATAAATAAATAAATAAATATTAAACAACATAATTTATTATATACAAAATATAAAAAAGTATTATAGTTTGTCACTGAGAAGTCTTACTGGATTATGCAATAAGGTAGGCGATGTTAGGATCCTGTGTCTCAACTCTATTCTCAATTATTATCTTAGCGTATGCTCGATTATCTAACCTCTAGCGCTTGAATGTGGAACTAAACGCCGGCGCACAGAGAAACAAAACACAGGAAAATTCGCTCAGTGTCCATTCTTTGTAATCTCTATTCGCTGCATGCAATTTGATTGAATTGAATTGAATTGAATTGAATTGAATTGAATTGAATTGAATTTCGGGAGGGGGGAACAACAACCCAACACTCGGACTTTTCAATATCTATTGCGCTGGCCCCCAAGGTACTGTAAGCTAATTCCCACACCCACACTGGCTGATTACACTGAGGTTCACTGAGTATCCAGATTTCGAACAGGCAACCGCACTCGTTCCTAAGCCGGCCGGCGCCGGGATTTGGGAAATGCTATGAAATGATGACGAAATGGAGAAATATTGACGAAACGATGTACAAGTCTAACATGGGAAACGGGAGAATCCCGAAAAAAAATCTCAACTGCGACTCTGTCCAATACGAGAGACACTACGGATTATTCAGTGAAAAATCCCAGACGTGACAGAGATTCGAACCCGAACTGCCTGCATAATAGACTGAAGATCTGACGACTCAGCCTCCGAAAGGGGTGCAATTTGATACTGTGTCAATATAGGCTTATTTCTTGTCCCTGGAAGCCGGGGATGAGAGTTACAATACGTTCCTACGCGTTACTTACATTATTTATTTAGTTTATTGTTTTGTTATTTATTTACTGATTAATTTATTTATGTATTGACTTGCTTATTTATTTATTTATTTATTTATCTATTTATTTATTTACTTACTTATTTACTTATTTATTTACACGTCAAACGTAGGGGCAGAGTCAATATAGGTCAGTTTCTGTCAGATGCGTTTCCAATTCACTGTGGGCTAAAGCAAGGAGATGTACTATCACCTTTACTTTTTAACTTTATTCTAGAGTATGCCATTAGGAATGCCCAGGATAACAGAGAGGTTTTGGAATTGAACGGGTTACATCAGCTGCTTGTCTATGCGGATGACGTGAATATGTTAGGAAAAAATCCACAACCGATTAGGAAAAGCACAGGAATTTTACTGGAAGCAAGTAACAAGATAGGTTTGGAAGTAAATCCCGAAAAGACAAAGTATATGATTATGTCTCGTGACGAGAATATTCTACGAAATGGATATATAAAAATTGGAGATTTATCTTTTGAAGAGGTGGAAAAATTCAAATACCTGGGAGCACCAGTAACAAATATAAATGATACTCGGGACGAAATTAGACACAGAATAAATATAGGAAATGCCTGTTATTATTCGGTTGAGAAGCTTTTATCATCCAGTCTGTTGTCAAAATATCTTAAAGTCAGAATTTATAAAACAGTTATATTACCGGTTGTTCTATATGATTGTGAAACTTGGACTCTCACTTTGAAAGAGGAACATAGGTTAAGGGTGTTTGAGAATAAGGTGCTTAGGAAAATATTCGGGGCTAAGAGGGATGAAGTTACAGGAGAATGGAGAAAGTTACACAACACAGAACTGCACGCATTGTATTCTTTACCTGGTGTAATTAGGATCATTACATCCAGACGTTTGAGATGGGCAGGGCATATAGCACGTATGGGCGAATCCATAAATGCATATAGAGTGTTAGTTGGGAGGCCGAAGGGAAAAAAAAAACCTTTGGGGAAGCCGAGAGGTAGATGGAAAGATGATATTAAAATGGATTTGAGGGAGGTGGGATATGATGATAGAGACTGGATTAATCTTGCTCAGGATAGGGACCAATGGGGGGCTTATGTGAGGGCTGTAATGAACCTCCGGGTTCCTCAAAAGCCAGCAAGTAAATATACGCTTATTTTTATTTTTTTATCGTTGTACGGAGAAGAGACCCGAAGGCTTACACTGTAACCTGAGAACATATTGTGCTTACTATAGATGAAGAAAACTAACTGCCGCTCTCGCTCGCTGTGTTCTTTGCATTTGTCTTTCGAGTCTCGTCTCGTCATTCTCGTGCGCTTCGAGTCTCGCTCATCATTCTGGAAATAGCATTTGGTTGGCATGGAAAGATTTCGTAACTTTGATTAACATAAATCATTGATATAAATAACATTATAAATGTTGAAATGAGACAAAAAGATAAAACAGAACAGTATCTTAGTTATCAAAATGTTCTGGTTCTATTATATATTACTTATGGTTCTTATATAAATAGAAAAAAAAACAATTCTCAAATAAATTTGTATTTCTAAGAAATATAAAACATAACGTTAATATCTTTTTACTTGAGATTGCACACTTGATCTCAAACATATGAAAAGAAAATTCCTAGCCTTTTAATAAGAGCCTAGTAATTAAATAAAGACTGGGGAACGGATTATTATACACTGAAAGGTAGAGATTATGTTTCAAATAAGCTACTTGATTGTTTATACATATAAAACAGTTTTCAAAATAGATCAAAGTTCGGTCAGGTATAAACAGCTGTAGCGATTCAAGGCTCCTTGACGTTCGGGACTTCGGGAGTGATCAATCTCGACGTCTCGAAACACTCACAAGCAGTCTTTACGTCAACGACGCGACGTAAACAGCATTGTCGTGCGGGTTTTCGGCTTTGCGGGCGCTGTTAGTCTTGTTTTCTCGATTGTTGTTCATCTCTAGTGTTTACCACTCCTATTCTGTGAATGATTGTGTAGCTAAACGGCCGCGCTCTTGTATAAGTACAGCACGTCGTACCGTGAACTTAACCCGAGCTATTGTATGGATGATGACGATGATGATGATGATGATGATGATGATGATGATGATGGTATGTGAATTAATGATATCGAAATGAGTCCGCGGTCCAACGCCGAAAATTACCCAGCAATTCTGCTTCAATTGGTTGAAGGAAAACCCGGAAGAAACGTCAACCAGGTAATTTGTCCCAACCAGAATTTGAACCCGGGCCGCTCGTATCATAGCCAGACGTACTGACCATTACTCCACAGTGGTTGACCATACGTTTATTTACTTTTTTCTTTACTAATGTTCAAACTGATCTATTGGCAAAGTCATATTGATTGGTGATCTTTAATACTAGTTGTATTCTTGTTTAATTTTCTGGTTGTGATGTACGCATTGGTGATTTAAATCAGAAATTTAACGATACTGTATGAAGTTAGCGATCACCGATCACCTAACGTCTATGGAACTGGTGATTAGCCTAATGATATTTCGGTCAGATGATACAATCCCCATTGGATTATCAGACGTAGACAATACGGCTCGAGTCAAGGTTAGTAATTTTTACCTTTTCCTTGTACACGGCTCACTTCGAAGTTGGTATATTCAGCTTTTCCGTGTACACGGCTCGTCCCGATCTTCGCATACCGCTTCAGTTGAATTGATCATGTGCGACGAGACGGAAGTAGATAGCCAGCGTGGCTGAATCGTTCTCATTTCTAATAATTTAAAATTTAATATACATGTGGCTTAGTGAGTGGTGAAAGTAAGTGGCTGTACGTGAACAGGAAGTGTAGAACATAATGGGTGAGTTTTCGATCTCTGAGTTTTTCTGGTATTGGATTCCTGTTATCAATTTAGTATCTAAGGGCTGTATTCATAGACATTTTTAGCGCGGGCTTTCGGCGGATTATCAGCGTTTTTCGTATTCATAAACCAGTGTTAGCGATGGGATATGATTTGAATTCTGTACTAGTAACCAGTGGATAGCCGGGGCTAGCTTAGTACGCTCGTAGCGCGTTCTGCGAAATGTCTATGAATAGCACCCTTAGATTTTATCATTTATGTTCTATACAAGTCTAATGGTAGGATAGTAATAATAGAATAGAATGTTTTATTTCCCTGACAGAGTTAAGGCCACAAGGCCTCCTCTTCCACTCAACCAGCCTTAATTAATACAATACATATTTAAATAACGAATATTTACACTACACTTAAAGATTCTCCAGCAATATTCTTCAGTTAAGTTCAAAGACTAGTACATGTTTATTTAAATTTAGATAAACCTATAAGAAAAAGTAATAACTTAATTTACGAGCTAATTTAATTCAATCAATTATAATTAAGTTGAGATAGCTAGTAAAATGATGAGAATTAATTTAATATAAGTTTACAAGAACTATGTTACAGGGAGAAAAAATATAAATCTAGAATATATTTATATAATAAGGATATTAATGTACTGAAATTTTGCCATTAGAGGTTTTGTATTGTATTTAGAGAAATTAATGATAATAATAAGATTGGACAGATGTTAGTTTCAATATAAGTAACAAATATTAATAAACTAGCTGAAAGCACTCGACGTTGCCCGGGTTTTCCTTTCTGCTTCTATTTTTAATTAAACTGGTTATTAAATTTTCGGAAATCTCGGAAACCTAACTATACACAACCAAAACAAATTGTCTTTACTAAGCTTTCCTCGCCCATAAAGATGAATCTTTACTTAACGTCACTTACATGAAGTAATGAACTCCTTAGCCAAATGCCTGCCAGGGTTAACTCAATTTAAAACAGTTGTAAATCAGGCACTGAAAAGAAAACATCTCATGTGCCTGACGTTAAACTGTTGTTTTAAATTTATACATTTATTTATTCATTCATTCATTCATTCATTCAATCATTCATTCACTAGCCTTACCCGTGCGCTCCGCTGCACCTGTTAGAAATAAATATAAAGTAATTACATAATTAAAATAGGAAGTTTGATCCAGGGAACATTCGTGTTTGATAGAAGGATAAATCGTTTAATATGTTACTTAATTTAAATTGTATTTAAATAATTAAAATGCGATCATTTTGGTCCAGAAAGCACTCATTTGGTGCAATGACAATTCCTTTAACATGTTTCTTAATTGTTATTACATGTAACCATAGTTTAATGAACATTGACATCATTTAGATTTAATGTGTATACTTTATTTTACTTGCTATATGTTTCCATTGAATTATGGTAATAACTTAATTTTAACCCTTGTTGTTTTCTACGTATTCAGTAAATGGCGCTCGGCCCACTATGGTTCTGAAACCTTCAAATAACTTAAATTATATTATATTATATAGTATTATATTATATTATATTATATTATATTATATATTATTATATTATATTATATTATATTATATTATATTATATTATATTATATTATATTATATTATATTATATTATATTATATTATATTATATTACGTCATTATATCAGAAGTTACTGTAATAACATTATAGTATTATGTCCATATAGAGAAACTACACTTTCCAATGGTGAAATAATAATTAATTATACAAATCGGTTAATTTAGCTTCCGATATTACTTCATACAAACACAGAAACATTCTCTGTAGGCTACCTTTCATAGCTTTCGATTATTGTTGTCCAAGGCCCTTTATAGACCAAGTCATTTTTTCTTATTTCGTTACACGGCCTTAGATGGCAGTTATTTTAATTTTAAAACTCATTTGTCTCATTAAATATCAGTTCTATCAAAATTTTTAAAAGAGTAAAACTTATCGCAAATGATTTTTAAAGAAACTTTTGTTATGTAACATTTTTTGCAAAAATCAATAATACGCGAGATATTTCGGTTTATTTAATTCAGGTCCCCTTATAAACCCCCTTTTAAATAATGTATTTTGAATGACATATAGCCTAAAATCTAAGTTACAACGAACTTAATTTATGTTCCAATTTTCATCGAAATCCGTTGAGCCATTATCGCGTGAAAAGGTAACAAACATACAGACAGACAGACAAACAAAAATTTCAAAAAAGCTTTTCGGCTTCAGGGTGGTTAATTATATATGTTAGGACCAATTATTTTTGGAAAATCGAAAATTACCAGAAAAATTTCGGCTACAGTTTTATTATTATTATAGATTCTGGTGTAGTTAAGGCCATTAGGCCTTCTCTTCCACACCTCCAGAAATACAAATAAAGTAATAGAAAAGTCAAACTATAAACAAAGTAAAACCCCACGAAAATATAATTCCTTCTCCTCTTTCTGATCAGTTTCAGCATCGAATCAATATAAACATATATATTTTAATTTATATTGGAAGATTGTTTACCTCTTGACCGCTGTACACCCACTTATATCATACTCAGTTTTTTTTTAATATAACTTGAAACTATATCTCATAAATTCAGAACATATTATATTAATTCTAATTTTATACACAGAATAGAGATACAATATAAACTCACAATAAGTAATTTTGTAACATAATGACTAATATTCTGAGAAACGTATAGGCCTACCGGTATTTTAGAAATTAAGAGATTTTTATTTCCACAACGCTTAACATACTAAATTTTCAACGTGATTATACAGATATAATTTCGCAGCAACACATTTTCGGACGCGAACAACAATACGTATTTTGAGAATTAATACAGTGTTATTTTCAGTGGATTTATGTACATTCCCATACTACATTAACAACATGACAAAAGTATCATTGAATTGATTATTGATATGTGTAAATTTCTTTTTCACTTCTTTCTATAAAATATAGTTGAGGATGTGAAAAACACGCAGTTTTTAAGTTAACGTCTGCAACTTTGAGCGACTGTCCTTGAGCTTCATTTTAATATGGCCATTACAAATGCTAGTGGCACTGAAATTGCAGTTGCTTAAAATTGAATGAGTATCCTAGCAATACGTGGAATAAAAACATCTCCTTTTATTTTTACAGTTAATATTGCCAATTCGATTACGTTTTGTATGAGTTTTTCACACCAATTTTTATTCGTGCATAATTTTGGTGGGTCAATATTTCGCAATAGTACTATTGGTTATTCATTATTAAGTAAATGATGTGGTAGCAAACCTTGTGGTTTCAAAGAATTCTAGAATTCAGTTGCATAAAACAGTTTTTTCACTATCTACAAAACTGCATAAAGGAATTCATAATACGGTCCTGGACTGCGTAAAGATACTTATTGCATGAATTATCTAGTTTTAGCCTTCGCGATCTTTAACAACAATGTAATTTAATTTCGTGTTAAAATTTCCAAGGCCTCGTGAAAGTCGATGTTGAATACAACAGACAATAATAAAAGAACAATTGATTGTAGAAGATTTTGTATTTTAATATTATACATGAAGATTTGATCTATTTATTTTTATTTTTTTATAATTTTAATTAATTTAACTTCCATTTGCACAATTTTAATGTAGCCTATGTTCTTCTCCTGGTTATGAAGGTTAAATGTGCAAACTTTGGCACATATTGGTCAAAGCGTGTAGATTTGTATAGAGAACATACACACATACATACATATATACATACATACCCACATTCAATTTTATATATTAAGATAATTAATCTGATAAGTAAGAATTTATGCAATTTTGACCTAAATGAAGTTATTGTCCAACAACCCCTTACATCACTCGGAAGCGAGTTCCAATTTCTAGCAACTGAAACTGTATAGGATGAAAGATATAAATATGTCTTGTGGTAGGGTATAATGAGTAAATTGTTATGTTGAGACCTGGTACTTAGCTGATGATATGCGGATAAATTTTGAAAACGAGAAGCCAAATTGATTGGGGTAGCGGTGCACAGAATTTGAAATAAGAGAATAAGAGAATGCAGGGCTCGTCCATCACTTAGCCTTAGCCAAGACAGAGTTTGAAAAGACGGGGAAACATGATCATACTTACGAATATTACAAATATAACGGACGCACGCATTATGCACACGTTGTAGCCTGCTGCTCAAATTTGCATTTAGGTTACTTAATATAATATCGCAGTACTGTAGTCGAAGTGTGCATCACGAGTGTTTGTACAAGGATTCATTTTAATTTATCGGGAAGAAAGTGCTTCAGTCGCTTTAATGAGTGAATAATACTGTAGAAAATATAATTTTTGAGAAGTGTGATTCACTTGTTCATTCCATTCCACGTGACAATCCATATAAATACCAAGGTTCTTCACAGTCGAGCTATATGGAATAGTGATATTATTTACAATTATCGGTGGCTAATACTTACTTACTTACTTACTGGCTTTTAAGGAACCCGGAGGTTCACTGTCGCCCTCACATAAGCCCGCCATTGATCCCTATCCTGAGCAAGATTAACCCATTCTCTATCATCATATCCCACCTCCCTCAAATCCAGTTTAATATTATCTTCCCATCTAAGTCTCGGCCTCCCTAAAGGTCTTTTTCCCTCCGGCCTCTCAACTAACACTCTATATGCATTTCTGGATTCGCCCATACGTGCGACATGCCCTGCCCATCTCAAACGTCTGGATTTAATGTTCCTAATTATGTCAGGTGAAGAATACAATGCGTGTAGGTTGTGTAACTTTCTCCATTCGCCTCAACTGGATCCTGTAAGAATTTCAATTTTGCCTGTTTCGTTTTTTCTACTACCATGCAACAATCTTCATCAAACCACGGTTCTTTTTCTTAGTTTCATAATAACCTATGCAATTTTGATATTATCTCGGATATTTTCCCACATGCTATTAACATCTAACTCTTCCTCAACTTCGTCGGAACTTGCTAATACGGCAAACCTATTTGAAATTTCGACCTGATAATTTTGCTTAGTTTCCTCGTCCTTTAATTTCGGAATATTGAATCTTCTAATATTAACTTGTTGCTCTACTCGCTTGGCTACTGATAGTCTTTGTCTTAGTTCTCCAATTACGGCTAATAATAATAATAATAATAATAATAATAATAATAATAATAATATAATAATAATAATCGGTTAAATATATCTAAAAAAAGTATCCAGACAAATTAATTTTAATAAGTAGAAAGATGTGATACGAATGTCGCTGAGAATAGTCTACTAATGCAATTAACACTATTTAAAACTCTCTCTTCAATATCTAAATTGACATATTTTTTGTTTGAATTAAATCAAATTGAAATAAGTACTTATTCAGACTGAATTTTTTTAAATACTGTATAAGCCATGTATGTTTGTATGTAATTAACATACAGTAATGCAAATAGTGATATTACAATTAAAAATAGCATGGTGAAGAGTTCTTCATAAGGAAATTTATAGAGTACTAGTGGCTTGTGAAGCAAATGCTGCTGCAAACTAAGTTCGTTAGACGTTCAAATAAAAATTTTTCAAATTTATTTTCAATGAAGAATACTTGTCTTTTTGATAGTTATTTGCTTCCATAATAATGAAACATACTCCCTCTGAATGGATTTTTTTAGGCCAAATACTTTTTCTCGAACCTATCCAACTTCAGTTTTTGAGTTTCAACGCGAAAACGCAAGTATCAATGTCAGGATGATAGCAGTAGCTATTTCAGGTCATTGTGGATTGTAGGCAAAAGTTAAAAAAAATGTCAGGTTTGCTAAGCTTTCGAACAATAGCATTTACGTATAGCTGCTGCATGTATAACTTGAAATGTAGAGCGTAAAATCATTTCCTCCTACTAAGAGATCTTGCTGAAATGATCTGGAGACTACAAAATTTTGTAGGCCTCTTATTTTATCAGTAAGGAATACCTTATGATCTTTCTTTAGGAACTGTAATTTTTGCGCTCTCTCGAGACAATACTGAAGACAATGACACATATGAATATCTACACTACACCGCCATTAAGTATATGAAAAAGACCCAACCTCACTGGTTTAATAAGTATAAAAATATTTTATTTTTAACAATATTATTATCTTACTTAAGTTTTGTAGTTATATATAGCAGTCACACAGTAAATTATAGAAATGAAGATCTAAATTAAGATATTCTCTACATTTACTTACATAACCTCAAAACGTTTCACTTTCATGTCATCAATATAGCATCAATATTATGTACAATTAATGAAGAATAGACGCATCATGATATTAACTATAATAATATTTAATTTCTAATGGTAATAATGTCATCAAACCACCTCAAGTTTCGTAGATTTGAATATCCAATACACAGCTGTACTCAGAAAATTATACACTGCAGAATCAGTTTTTAATAACAAATTGTGAGCTCTAAATATGTCGGCAATCCTGCAGGTCATGGCCTTCGTGCAATAGCCAATTGTTTATTGTAGTGTGTGTTTTGTTCTGAAATTCAATCAAGTCGGCCGTGATTTAATAAAATTAGTTCTCAAAACTGACCACAGATGGATTTTGGAAAATAGGAAAATTATGTAGGAAAATTGACATTTCACTGAAAACTACTATTTTTCCGAAAAAACTTTGGATGCCAGGCATGAAAATGAGGGGTCACTCATTAATATCCGTTCAGCTGTTTTCCCGTAATTTCCATTACCAGTTCAAATTATATATATATATATATATATATATATATATATATATATATATATACTAGTGGCTTGTGCAGCAAATGCTGCGAACTAAGTTCATTAGACGTTCAAATATACATTTTTCAGTTTTATTTTCAATGAAGAATACCAGACATTCGGAAAGTTATTTGCTTCCATAACAATGAAAGATACTCTCTCTCGAGCCAATAGTGAAGAGAACCACGCATATAAATATCTACACCACTCCGCCATTAAATATATGAAAAAGACTCAACCCCACTTGATTAATAATTATAAAAATATTTGATTTTTAATAATATTATTATCTTATGTAAGTTTTATAGCTTTCAGTAACATATACTATATATAATACATAGCCGCCACTCAGTAAAATATAGAAAACAAAATCTAATTTAAGTTATTCTCTACATCTACTTATATAAACCCAATATTTTCACTTTCATATCATCAATATAGGATTAAGCCTAAAATATTATAAATATGAAACACACCAACTAATAAAGGTAGAGATGCCAATAAAGTATAAAATAATAAATAAATATGTATAATTAATGAAAAATATTCACATCATGGCATTAACTACAATAATATTTCATTTCTAATGGTAATAATATTATGAAACCACCTCATGTTTTGTAGTTTTTAATATCCAATACACAGCTGTACCCAGAAAATTACACACCACAGAATAGAACCTGTAAATTATTTTAGTAAGTTAAGTTTTTAATAACCAATTTAATTTGAGCTCTAAATATGTCAGCATTCTTGCAGATCATGGCCTTCGTGTAATATTGTTTACTCTAGTATGTGTTTTGTTTTATTCTGAAATGCAACACGGCCGACTTGATGCTCGCTTCGCTTCTGCTTTACAAAAAAGCGAAGGGAATATCAAGTCAGCCGTAAATGCTATTAGCTAGTTCTCAAAACTGACGACAGATGGATTTTGGAAAATACGAAAATTATGTTTAAAAATTGACATTTCACTGAAAACTACTATTTTTCCGAAAAACTTTGAGTTCCAAGCTTCAAAATATCCGTCCAGCCGTTTTCCCGTAATTTCCATTACCAGTTCAAATTATATATATATATATATATATATAGATTACTATGATATTAAATTTAATTTGATTTCCTGACGGACAACTTATGAAGACTAACTTTGTGATTTATAAACCATGACTCAGTATAATTTCTTAACTAAAGCCTACTGATCCAATCCCGTCCCAGAAAGAATAATGGCAATATTTGCAGTGTGACAAGATAATTTGTAAGCGTCCCACTGCGTCGTGTGCTAGGCTCGAACCCCATGTTAATGATAGAATTTTTAATTCAAGATAGACGTGACTCTGTGAGCTGTGTGACAGTACGCTGTTTTAAAGCTATGTTTTTTTTATTATTAAAATGGAGTTTATGAAATATGAGCAAAGAAACTGAAATTACCATTGTTTTGTCACTTAGTGACTTGTTTAATTAAGGACTCCATTTGTTAAGAGGATTTGAGTGTAAATGCACGTACAGTTCCATGGAAATGAATCATAAGTAGATGCTTTAAGTTTCTCGACGTATCAAAAGATCTGACATTCTGAATTCCTTCTAATGCCAGAAGCAAAGTAGTTACATTCATTCCCAGGCTCAACTTAGACACTGAAAACTCGAGCTGATATTCAAGAAATACAGGCTGATAAGAAACTTTTGACACGGTTTCTCCCTCAACATGCAAACGAAAAAATATTAATTATCAGAGCTACCAAAACCATAGAAAACTATTGTATACAAATTCCTAAATCATTTAGAACTTAGGTAACTTAACAAATAACTAAATTATTAGCCTATAATTATGTGTGTGTGTTCCGCCTTTGCTTATCATACAATTAAATGGAGAAACTAATAAATCATATTTTCATTAACGTTTTCGGTACTTATGTACCATCTTCAGATGTATGTATATAATGCTAATTGTTAACCAAGCCTCTAGGTGCATGTGTCGTAAACTTAAATAATCAGTGTTTTTGTGCGTACTGTACTATATCGATGAAGTGTTGCCATGATTGAATAAATAATTAATTACCTAGCTCTTATATACTATTTGTTGGTACAACATACTATCAAAATTAAAAATTAAAAATTAAATGTTTCAGTCAATATTTAAACACTATTTAAAAACACTATTTAAAACTGTTTAAAAACACATATTTAAAGTGATGCACAAACTATGTGTTTTTAAACAGTTTTAAATAGTGTTTTTAAATAGTGTTTAAATATTGACTAAAACATTTAACTTTTAATTTTTAATTTTGATAGTATGTTGTACCAACAAATAGTATATAAGAGCTAGGTAATTAATTATTTATTCAATCATGGCAACACTTCATCGATGTAGTACAGTACGTACAAAAACACTGATTATTTAAGTTTACGACACATGCACCTAGAGGCTTGGTTAACAATTGGCATTATATACATACATTTGAAGATGGTCATAAGTACCGAAAACGTTAATGAAAACATGATTTATTAGTTTCTCCATTTAATTGTATGATAAGCAAAGGCGGAACACACACACATAATTATAGTCTAATTGTGATTCAATATAAATTATTAGCATTTTTACTATAGAGGTAAACAGAAACTTACTAAGCTATTATTATTATTATTATTATTATTATTATTATTATTACTATTATTTGCAATCACTGTTAATTCCATTACTGGTACACGTACTTTAATTTTAAATTAAATAAGTTGGAGGAAAATGTTATCTTCACCTTCTAAAATTCCATAACATTGATTAAACGGTTAGACTTTGTAATTACGATGATGTTCACATAAAAAACGAAGATCTAAATAGATCTAAGTGCACAAAAACTGAAACATCTTGGCTACGAACAGTAGCGCTTTGAGGGTATCATGAGATATAGCGAGTTAAAGACAGTCGTCAAAGCATGGTTACGCTTTAACTAAATATGTGTAAGTCTAGTCTGAACTAAGCTAATCAAACCTAACCCAAACTGAGTTAACCTATGCAAATCTAATTTCACCCGGTCTTACTTCGTCGCCTTTCGCCCGTTAGCTACAAGACCTTAGCCAGATGTCTCTCAGGATCGATAGAAAATATTGGGATATCTACGTCTATCAAGTTATAAAAGTACTTATAATATACAGTTTTATACTTTCTTCTAAGTAATCCGTTCCTTTTGTCTGACTGAAGTGGTACTCTTAGCACACCTTTCTAGAAACCTGCGGATTGGATTTCGATTTTTAACAGTGGCTGAAAGACAACAATTGGTTGCCTGTTGCTTTTATTCTTTTCCCCCTATTTTATCATTAGTGTCCTCATGTGATACCGATCATTATTAAAATAAGTTATAGGCCTATATAAAATTTGTAGTAATTTGGTGAATAAGGAATTGGGAATTAGTGAAATGTAAATAAAGTCAGAGTTTTCGTCATATGATTACCTGACATTCATCTTACAGTTTGAGAAGACTTCATAAGAAACCCAACTTTGTAATCAGTACAAGCGGGAATCGACCCTGTGCCCAAACACCGTCTGGGAACAAAACCCTCTTGCTGCAACTACAGGGTGTTGTGTAATTGCTATTACAAACTTCTAGGGGTTGTAGAGGGGACTAAGTAGATAAAGTCTTGATTAGGAATCCATGTCCGGAAATGTATCGTTTCGATGCAAAATAAGTTTTAAGGTCGAATCCATTTCACATCTCCCACTTCACTTGAGACAATGAAGATCTTCTTCCGTCTCTACAGGAGTCTCATAAACAAGGTTCTTCATGTGGCCCCAAAGGAAAAAGTCGAGAGGAGTTAAATCTGGCGACCGCGGTGGCTAAGAAGTTGGACCACCTCGACCTATCCACCTCTCCCCAAATATTTGGTGGAGATGTTCACGGATGACAAGTGAAAAGTGCCGCTCAATAATGCAGGCTCTCAGATTTCGTTCACCACGGTAGCGTCTAACACATACATATGCAGCTATCACTGTAGGACAAGTTGAAGTGGGACTCGCTCGAAAACACTACATTTTGCCACTCAGCACTCCAGTGACGGCGTTCACGTGCCCATTTTAGTCTGAGGCGTTGATGGTTTCTGGACAATGGAAGCTGACGCAACGGCATGCTAGCCACTAGTCCAGCCCTCAAAAAACTGCGACGAGCCGTTGACGCAGAGAGGTCCACACTCGTTGCAGTACTCAAACGTCGATTCAACACTGTGGATGAAGCTGTACGGTCCGTCACGGCCATGCGGACAAGATGGCGGTCATCCCGTGCTGTGGTCACATTACGTGGTCCAGTACCCGCTCGTCTCTGCGTACGACCCTCTTCTATCCACTGGTTCCACACACGCATCACTGTCGTAGCAGCATGCCCTGTACGAACCGAAATGTCACGGTATGACAAACCTGCTTCCCGGAGACCAACCATTC
Organism: Periplaneta americana; assembly: GCF_040183065.1. Lineage (NCBI taxonomy): Eukaryota > Metazoa > Arthropoda > Insecta > Blattodea > Blattidae > Periplaneta > Periplaneta americana. Next base: position 131,382,920 of record NC_091130.1, read on the forward strand.
TGCCCCGTTCGAACTTACGTGATGATATTGCGCCCTTCCACGTCGACGAGGCATACCTGCACTAGCTTCCACGTTTCCACTTCATTTGGAAGCTCTGCACTGACTGAGCAAGGCATAACACTGACCTTGCTGTGACACAAGAGACGTCACTGTTGGGCCTATGTGTACGCTATATCTGTGGAAACGTAATCAATTATTGGTGGTACACTGTTCTACACATCTTTGTGTTCAGATACATGCTTTGTATTGTTCTTATAAGATGGCTGGGCAAGTCTTTATTCTCAAGAATTTTCCAAAGTTTGTTTCTATCAACTTGGTCAAATGCTTTTTTATAGTCTATAAAGGCTATGAAAGTTGGAATATTAAATTCTGTATGCTTTTCTATTAATTGTGCCATTGCAAAAACGCTATCCATACATAACCTATTTTTTTCTAAATATATTTTGTTCTTCCATCAATATATGTTCAGTAATTGTATCTAGTCTGTTGGTGATGATTTTTGCATATAGTTTATATCCAGAATTTAATATGCTAATACCCCTGAAATTATTACATTGTTTCCTATCTCCCTTCTTGAATATAGGTGTTATTATCGCATCATTCCACTCTTCTGGGATATGACCATATTTCCAACTCATATTTACAAAGTCTAGGAATCGTTGTAGAAATGTGTGTCGGAGAATACTTAAATAACTCATTGTTTATACCATCATTACCAGGTGCATTTCTATTTTTGCTTTTCTTTATAACGTCTTCAAGTTCAACCATTTGTATGCTATCTATATTTTCATTAAATGTTGCAATAAATGTTTCATTTTCTCCATTTTTACTCGTCCATAAGTCCTCATAAATATCCAGCCAATCATTTTCAGGTATAGGGTTGAGTTTTAAATCATCCTTTTCTTTTTGATTAAGTCTTTTCAGTATTTTATAAGATTTGGTCTCTCTTCCATTAACACCATATTCTATACTATTACTAATAGTGCTAATGGTGGAATATGTGTACCTATATCTTGTATCGACACCTGCATGTAATTAGCTTACGTGACGGAAATACTGAGACATATACGAATAAAAAAGGATAAGATGTAGGGAAATTCATCCTGTTCATTATCACATCACTCTGCATCGGTTCTTCGCATTCAGCCTTGAATTTGATAGAAATTGTATGTATATTTAAAAGGGTTACATACACATTGCACTTTTCTATAACTCCGAGCTTGAATACAACCCAGTGGCCTATATTTTTTCACAAAAGAAATAAGATGCCAGCAAGCAGGATGGAAGCATCGATTATTTACAATACTCAGTAACGTAACGTTTCTCTAAAACGAATGGTAAACATTCCGGGAGGAACTGTTTGTATTACATGATCGTAAGGATTAGTGTCACAATACGTTTCACATTCGAGAGGACATAAGGCAGTCAAACTGGCTGGGAATATTCGTAATTACCTCCAATTCATGCAGACGTTTTCATTATCAGACTTCTGATATTAATGCTAAAATATCTTGCATTGATGAGATGTTTTCATATTCATAAATCTGTCTATAATTTCTGTAATATGTACAGTAGTGGCAAAAATAACCGGATCGTCCCTTGGAAAGAATGTTATATTTACTCCTACAAATATAATTGCAAATTGTGCTTTTAATCATTTTGGATTTATAGTTAAACCTGTAAATAAAGGGTATCATTGGATACTGATTTTAGAGCCTTGTTCGCTCTACAGCAGCGGTGACGAAAATTTAATCGTGCGCCGAGCCACTGTGTAACCTGCAATGTGTATAGCACCTCTGGAGGGAGGCGGACACCCGAAGGGGAAGTGAAGCAACTGTCTGACTTATTAACGGATTTTCATTTTCCTTACGTCAAGCACTTAAATATAATTTTATACAGTACAAGGCTACAAACTAATGTTTAGTACGTGTAACGAAGAAAGAAATGAACAATAAATGAACAATATCACAACCTAAAATTAACTGTCTTCAGAATGTCTCTGCGACAAAGTTTCAAAATCAAGAATTATGTCACTTACTGCCAGTCGTAGTTGATCACGAAGGTATTTGTCTGTCAGTCGCGATCCAAATTTGGTTTTTACTATTTTAATTGATGAAAATATTTTTCACAAACGTAAGTTGTAGCTAACATGGATTCAACAGAGCAAGCGAAAGAACGAAGCTTCGGATATTTATTTTTTGGCAAAGATTTTAAAATTCAACATTTGTCAAGTCCTTACATCTAGCTTTCATTTGACATCACATAGTAAATCAGTGAGTTCAAATTGAAGAGCTAACCGCATTATTCGTACATCTGCTGAAAAAAGGGTCGACGTACAGAGATGATGATGATGATGATGACAACAACAACAATAACACTTAACCTTTTAATGTTTCATAGGTAACATGTATTATAATGCCGTTTTATGTTATACAACAGTTTTCCTCGTAATACTTGTGAACAAATCATACATTTAATATTCTCATCGTATTGACAGCATTGCGTCCTCCCATCCTACTTGGAACTTTCGTATATGGTTTCGAGAGAGACATATGCCACTCGCAGATCAGAGACAAATGGAACGGAGTTTGGCTCCAGTGAGTGAGAGGGTGGGGGTTTGCGGAGGTTAGAAGCAAGCGAAATGCACAGCTATCACTGCGAGCCACAATGTCTCGCGAGTCACGTTCTCGCCACGGCTGCTCTAGAGCACGATAGACTGGTAACTAAGGCTTTCGTAGTTCGAATCATGCCTGGGAAGGAAACTTTGTTTTTGTTCCTTATTCAAATTTATTCCCAATACTTTTCGATTGATGGTAAAATTTATGTTCTGGGAATAATAAATTAGAAATACTGTATTTATTTATTTATTTATTTATTTATTTATTTATTTATTTATTTATTTATTTATTTATTTATTTATTTATTTATTTATTTATTTATTTATTTGTTTCTTTGTTTGTTTGTTTACTTATTTATTTATTTACTTATTTATTTATTTAACCTGGTAGAGATAAGGCCATTAGGTCTTCTCTTCCCCTCTACCAGGGGGTAGTCGGAACAGACTATAAGGGCTATACAGTGAGGATGATGATGATGATGATGATGATGATGATGATGATTTATTGGTAGCGCTGTTGTTATATCAAACTCTATTCGTCAAAGACTTTAATTGCCTATTCTTAAACGTCATAACCCATATGATTTTAGAGAAAGAAATGGTGGATTTTTCTGTAATGTGCAGTTAAATCGAAGTCAGCCCAGCAACTGAACAAATCACGATATGACACCCATAACGGAAAATATTTTTCTCTATGCAAAACTTGAATATATAACCATGGCTTCCAGAGAACATTAAAGCTATTCTGTATCGATAATATTCATACACTTCGGTCCTCTACTGATGTAAGAGACACAATGTATGAAAATGACAATGTGTCAGCTGTGGTTTTCAGGCGGTCCCTAATACTCTAAAAGGAAAGTTGGTATTCCAAGCAAATGCCAGTGAATGGAACTACTCATGAAGTTTTACGTGAACGAATAAAGGCAGAAAGTGACGCATGTAAGAGTCGGAATTTGTCCAATATCAATGACATATTGATCGTGTTTTGTGTGAGGAGTGTGTGAAGGTAGGAAAGGGCATCGTGGACATGACAAATATAGGACGCTTCCCACTTCCTCATACGTGCTATTGGTGTCAAACATGCTTTAGATTTCTGTAGGAAAACGGCATTCTCTATTCTTAAAGTTGAGGAAATGCTGTAGTCGTTTTGTTACCGATTCCATCACTGCCGTCATCGGTTGTTGTTATTATTATTATTATTATTATTATTATTATTATTATTATTATTATTACTACTACACTGAACAACAAATTCTACTTGTTTTCTTGCTCCGAAATAAAAATAGGTGAATATTAATTTGTGCGCCCTAAATCTGAATTTGAAATTCAAATTACCCCGTATCCTACCATTTTCCGGGGAAAATGATTTGAATTTGTTTATGAAAAAAAAAAATTAATTGTTCACTGCTACTGGCAAAATTACAACACCCTAGGGATTCAAAATGCCTTATAATACTTAAAAAATGTGTACTGGATACAAAAATTATCTTACATAGTTTAAAACACAACATCAATAAAAACATTTCATGCGTATAATGAGAAAAATCTCGGAATTTGAACTTACCATTTAAAAGAATTTTCTGGATGACTTCTGTTTATAACTAGACCCGGGACTGTCTTTTACAAGGAACCAACAATAGATTGCAAGCTTGCTGGATGATGATCTTCCCCTTCTATCGCCTTTCCATTTAAGATATTTCTTGATGAACTCTTTCCCCATGCTCGTCGCTTACCGCTCCAAGGTTATGAGGACAAAAATCCAAATTAGAATGTAAAAAGTGTATTTTAAGAGTCGTATAACACCCCATTTTCGCATACGCACTTGACATGGTTTCCACAACAAGTTCTAGAATTTCTAGAATTTCCAAGAAAATTTGAGCAAACATGCCATGCCATTTTTTTCTGTAACGTTAAGTTTCTCCTTAAACAAAGAGTCAGCCATAACTTTGTGAATTGGTGAACGGATGAAAATGCCCTCTTTTAATTTGTCTTGACTCAAAATAGTGAACTTTTTCTTTTAAATACTGAAAAACACACTCTTGTTTGTTTATTGCGTAGACCTCACTTTGAACTGTTATGAAATTTACTAATAGAAGGGATCAATATCTTTTTATTTTTTAGAAGTACAAAAGAAATTGCCAACAACTATAAGAAATAGGAAATAAGTCATAAACTCATAAAAAGCATTAGCTTTTGTTTTGGTTTACAACCCTCAACTCGCGCCAGATGTTTCCTGGGGGAGCGCTTATCGAAAAAAGAAATCATAGTATATCCTAAAAACCTTACGTGATACGAAGAAAAGAGATGCACTTTCGGATTCAGCGCATACCAAACCTTAAGTAATACATTGTTTTTTAAGTCTGAACAAAATTATTGTTGTTCAGTGTTATTAGTGCGTATTGTGATATCTGTTGACGGTGTATATTCTGTTACGGAAGCCGTGAACTAGAAATCGTGTATAGGCTACTCGTTATCTCGTGAAACCAAATTAATGCGAGCGCCGTAGCTCATAGTAAGAAGTTAATGGTGTTGTAAGTGAGCTAGTTAGCTGTAAGTCGAAGCGTAGCGAGGGAAGAAAGCTTTCCAGTCCATTTTTCCTTCTCCTCACGTACAGATTGGTTACACGAGATACCAAATGATCTATAATCAGGTGTGTCTTTTCGATTTCATAATGTTCGATATCTGAGGCGAAGAACTCTTTGTAGATCCCTCCCTTTTTCTGTATTGTATTTATTTACATTCCATGGTATTCGTACATCGCTTCACAGCTAGAATATGGAACTTACAACTTAGGTATTTAAAAATGGCTTTTAGAGAACACTGAAGTTCATTGCCGCCCTCACATAAGCCCGCCATCGGTCCCTATCCTGAGCAAGATTAATGCAGTCCCTAGCATCACAACCCATCTCCCTTAAATCCATTTTGATATTATCCTCCCATCTACGTATGTTTCGGCCTCCCCAAAGGTCTTTTTCCCTCCGGCTTCCCAACTAACGCCCATGCGTGCTACATGCCCTGCCATCTCAAATGTCTGGATTTAATATTCCTAATTATGTCAGGTGAAGAATACAATGCTTGCAGTTCTGTGCTGTGTAACTCTCTCCATTCTCCTGTAATTTCATCCCTCTTACCCCCAAATATTTTCCTAAACACCTTATTCTCAAACACCCTTAGCCTCTGTTCCTCTCTCAAAGTGAGAGTTCAAGTTTCACTAACATACAGAACAACCGTTAATATAACTGTTTATAAATTCTAACTTTCAGTTTTATTGACAGCAGACTAGATGACAAAAGATTCCGAATGGAATAACAACAGGTTAAAATATGGAACATATCAGATTATTTTAATAATACTACAAATCTTAATTATAGTCGAAATCTAGTTGAAATATATATAGAAGAGTTTTACAACATACTAGTATAACATTATGCGATTGACGTGAATTTGTTAGGAGAAAATCCACAAACGATTAAGGAAAACACGGAAATTTTACTTGAAGGAAGTAAAGCGATAGATCTGGAAGTAAATCCCGAAAAGACAAAGTATATGATTATATCTCGTGACCATAATATTGTACGAAATTGAAAGATAAAAATTGGAGATTTATCCTTTGAAGAGGTGGAAAAATTCGAATATCTTGGAGCAACAGTAACAAATATAAATGACACTCGGGAGGAAATTAAACGCAGAATAAATATTGGAATTGCCTGTTATTTTTCGGTTGAGAAGCTTTTATCATCTAGTCTGCTGTCAAAAAATCTGAAAGTTAGAATTTATAAAACAGTTATATTACCGGTTGTTCTATGTGGTTGTGAAACTTAGACTGTAACATTGAGAGAGGAACAGAGATTAAGAGTGTTTGAGAATAATGCTCTTAGGAAAATATTTCGGGTGAATTTACAGGAGAATGAAGAAAGTTACACAACGCAGAACTGCACGCATTGTATTCTTCACCTGACATAATTAGGAACATTAATTCCAGACGTTTGAGATGGGCAGAGCATGTAGCACTATGGGTGAATCCAGATATGCTTATAGAGTGTTAGTTGGGATGCCAGAGGTAAAAAGACCTTTGGGGAGGCCGAGACGTACATGGGAGGATAATATGAAAATGGATTTGAGGGAGGTGGGATATGATGCTAGAGACTGGATTAATCTTGCACATGAAAGGTGGTGGACTTACAGTATGTGAGGGCGGCAACGAACCTCCGGGTTCCTTAAAGCCATTTGTAAGTAAGTACTGGTATAACACTGGTGGTTAGTATCGATACTTAATACCAAGACAGAAATATTCATGCAGCTAATATCTGTACGATATTTGAAGGAAATTATTGAAGTCGGTAAGTAGACTCATGTAAGTAATAATTAAATCTAAAATTGTACGAAGTGTTACTAGATGTGATAGAATACCAAATTTTGACAAAGTGATTCTTGACAGTTATTGCTGGAAAGACTGTACCTTTGTAGTTCCATTAGAAGTTTTGGAATAAGTAAGACGATATTATGTTTCTCTGCATTAGTAGTCAATGTAACATCCTATTGCTTTCTTTGTTAGTTATACTCACTATTTTCGTATTATATGAAATATGACTTACAATGTAAGCCGCCTTAGTATTTATAACGTCTATAATTGCCAACGTTTTCAGTAGGCCTACATTGCAAAATACTTTTAACGAACTTTCGTGGAAAATGTTTTATGCGTACCGGTACATGTTATGAAGAATCACATGAGATAATAGGATTACACCTACATTTATATATTCATATTTTAATATATTATTTTCTGAATATTAAGCTCAGTAATACTTCTTGAAAAACATAAGAGTTTGAAAAGCCGTTGGAATAGTGCATTGCCAGTGTTTCGAGTATAACATACGTTCATTTGGAATCTGTGTCACGTTCGTATTGTGCAATAAAGTAACAAATTGTTTAATGGTTTTAATACTTCATGAAAGTGTTGGTGGAAACGTAATTTCCCAAAACGCTACAGAATTATTTTCCGAATTAACTGGTGAACAAGCATAACAAACACAACAGAAATGGAAAACATGACAGATCTCTAGAGACGTTAGCCTATGTGTACCTTCGACGTAACAGAGAAATTACATTTCCACATACAGTTACAAAACTGAAACTTTACGAGAAACCAATTGCCCTGGAAGCCAGAATTTTCATAACATATTACATATGTTGTCTGTAAACGGCCTTATCCATATAGGTCATAAAAAAATTCAACATAATGTATGACTAATTTTAGATTGCCCACGATAGATTAAAAGTCACCACGTTTAGCATTGGAGCCTAGGTTTTCATGTGCAAACTATATTGAGAATGAAGAAATTTTAAGGGCAGTAAAATTCCTTAAATGACATATCTGAACATTCGTCAGATGCAGTATGCTGCAGCCTCATAACAACGCGTGTAATCACTGTCACATCGAACAGTCCGTGACAAAACCGTTCTGTCCGAGACAGAATATCTGCTGCAGTACGCTACAGAATCATAACAACGCGCGTAATCGTTGTTACATCGAACGGTCTGAGACAAAACCGTCCTATCCGAGACAGAATATCCGATGTAGTAAGCTACAGCCTCATAACAACGCATGTAATATTGTTACATCGAACGGTCTGAAACAAAACCGTCCTGTCCGAGACAGAATATCCGATGTAATATCCTATAGCCTCATAACAATGCGTGTAATCATTGTTACATCGAACGGTCTAAGACAGAACCGTCCTGTCCGAGACAGAATATCTGATGCAGTACGCTACATTCTCATAACAACGCGTGTAATATTGTTACATCGAACGGTCTGAGACAAAACCGTCCTGTCCGAGACAGAATATCCGATGTAGTATGCTACAGCCTCATAACAGCGCATGTAATCATTGTTACATCGAACGGTCTGAGACAGAACCGTCCTGTCCGAGACAGAATATCTGATGGAGTACGCTGCAGCCTCATATCAAGGTTTCTAATCACCGTTACATCGAACGGTCGGAGAGAAAACCGTCTTTTCCGAGACAGAATATTTGATGCAGTACGCTGCAGCCTCACAACAGCGTGTGTAATCACCGTTACATCGAGCGGTCCGAGAGAAAACCGTCTTGTCCGAGACAGAATAACTGATGCAGTACGCTGCAGCCTCATAAGAATCCGTGTAATCACCGTCACATCGAACAGTCGAGACAAAACCTCCTGTGCGAGATAATATCCGATGTAGTATGCTACAGTCTCATAACAACGCATATAATCATTGTTACATCGAACGGTCTGAGACAACCGTCCTGTCTGAGACAGAATATCCGATGTAGTATGCTGCAGCTCATAATAAAGCGTGTAATCATTGTTACATCGAACGGTCTGAGACAGAACCGTCCTGTCTGAGACAGAATATCCGATGTAGTATGCTGCAGCTCATAATAAAGCGTGTAATCATTGTTACGTCGAACGGTCTGAGACAACCGTCCTGTCTGAGACAGAATATCCGATGTAGTACGCTACAGCCTCATAACAGCGCGTGTAATCATTGTTACATCGAACGGTCTGAGACAGAACCGTCCTGTCTGAGACAGAATATCCGATGTAGTATGCTGCAGCTCATAATAAAGCGTGCAATCATTGTTACATCGAACGGTCTGAGACAACCGTCCTGTCTGAGACAGAATATCCGATGTAGTATGCTGCAGCTCATAATAAAGCGTGTAATCATTGTTACGTCGAACGGTCTGAGACAACCGTCCTGTCTGAGACAGAATATCCGATGTAGTATGCTGCAGCTCATAATAAAGCGTGTAATCATTGTTACATCGAACGGTCTGAGACAACCGTCCTGTCTGAGACAGAATATCCGATGTAGTATGCTGCAGCTCATAATAAAGCGTGTAATCATTGTTACATCGAACGGTCTGAGACAGAACCGTCCTGTCTGAGGCAGAATATCCGATGTAGTATGCTGCAGCTCATAATAAAGCGTGTAATCATTGTTACATCGAACGGTCTGACACAAAACTGTCCTGTCCGAGACAGAATGTTCGATCTAGTTTGCTGTCAGCGTACCGAAGTTCTTGAAATTTCTCTCTTTCGATATTCTTGAGAAAATTATAATTTAGAGTACGTTCACTAAAATTTAATTCAATTTTTAATAACAATGTAATTTAGTATTTCACGTTAAAAGCGATTCAGTGACTGTGTACACTTTGGCTAAAGTACGTCGCTTTAACGTTGGCTGGAACTACGACCAAGGTTATTTTTAAATTTTAGCATGATTTCCTATTACATTATTTGAAGCAGACGTCGGGCTAGTCCCGCAATTCTGGAGCCCACATAGTTCGCCTAGTGTGTAGGTTTTAGAAGTCTACACGACCAAAATTTTTAAATCCGGCCCGATTCCGTTCTGTTCACATCTGAATCCGAATCCCATCCGCACCCAGAATTGTTTATAAAAGTAAGTTATTACCTGAGCCCGCTCAAAACTTCAAAGCATCGACAGGAGTTTGGTGAAGGCTGAATTTGCTAGTGATGTAAAGTACAAATTACATAGGATAATCAAAATGTATAAAAGTCTTAATATTGCTATTTAGAAGGGAGCAGACCAGAGTGCTGCATTGGAGTTAAATCGCTCGCTTGAACTCTGTCGAGTGTCGCACCCTCGAGTGAGATGCGATCGGTCGTGATACGCTCGTAATAAATAGAATCACAGTACAAGGTCATCTCACCGACATGTCTTATCTTGTATGGAAGGCGACAGATAAGATACACACATGTTTTGCTCACACGGTAAAAATAAGGCTTTATTTTCTGCGTTTATGACAAACGTTTAATGGAATAGTCAATGGAACGTACCAAAACAGGAACATGAAGTTATAAATAAAATAGTATGAAAAACTTCGATATACAGTTATTATTGCTAATTAATAATTATTCAAAATTTTATTTACCACATATATAATATGATAGGTCCATACATAGTGTTCCGCCCATATACTGCGACAATGTAGAAACGTTTTACAACATATTATTGATATAGCAGTAGGTTAATACCAATATTAGTACAGAGATAACGTCACAGAAAATATAATAAAACGAATAATCATGCTGCACAACTGTTACAGACGCAAAGATTGATACACTAATTATTAGAGATTATTATTATTACTATCGTTATTATTATTATTATTATTATTATTATTATTATTATTATTATTATTATTATTATTATTATTATTATTATTATTAGAAAACTTGATACATTTCTTGCATTATCGTGATTGTGTTCTCCGTTTATAATAATTACATTTACATCCAATGACATCTGTCAGATGTGGCAAAAATAAAATCACTCCTGTGTGGGAAAAAAAATTAGCTACAACATTTATATTACATTTTAAAGCAAGGTTTGTAGTTGTAGTATGGAGAGGTTAGTTAAACACTGCAAAGTTTTGAAATGATAAACATCTATGATGTTACTACACAGTTCATCATTGTAACAAGAAAGAATGTCTAACGCTCGGCTTATACCGTTTGAGGATTTATCGCTCGTGACAGTTTTACCCATCATGCATGTGCGCTACCTATCGGATTATGCTATGAACTACTTGGCGCTCGAGCGAAAACGTCCGGTGCAGACCTCTGGAACAGACAATAAGCAAACAAAGTCAAATTAATCGTGGGTACTATGTTTGTCAGTAAACATGAACTACTGTCCTATGTCAACGAGAAAATACAGGGACATCATTTTATTTTTACTTCAATTTTTATTGTACCTGAGTTTTTTAATGTACTTCACTCCCACCCCTTCTACTAGTAGTACTACAAAGTAGCCTTACGGTCACAGTAACAGTACGTTCCAAAAATATGTTCGCGTTTTCTAGTGACGAAAGAGCTTTCAATATTGAATCATTTTCGCACACGTACTGTCGTCCATTTGCCTACGTCGTAACCCGGTTTCCCCCACCAGCTTTTATTCGCCAGCTAGTGGGTGGACTGTCTTAGTTCTTTTCTGAGAACATTAATTTCTGTTAGGAATTGGACGTCTACGTAATATTATACAACTGTTTAAAATAACTTAAATAAAAGGGCCTCGTTAAGTAATTAACTGTCACGTGATTTCCCCCCTTTCTATGACCCTACGACATAACCACTTGGACGGAGTAATTTTATCTTTTCGGATCGGGCAGAAGTGAAGATTGAATTTATAGTACGTAAGGTACTCTTTTATAGAGTAGGTACAGAATTATTTCAACATGAGTTACTAGTACGAAGGACGAAACTGGTAATTGGGATTAGGTACAATAGTCTATAGTGCGATAATATGGACATTAGAACTGAAGGCTGTATCGAAATGAACGGCCACCATTTTCAAAAAATGTTTAAATATCCATATTATGATTATTTTTTTAATTTAACTTCATTCTCTATATTGTACGCTAATGTGCTGTAGACAGTATAATATACACTGCATAATGAATACGTCCACATGGACAGCTCAGTTCGTGAGTAAAAACACTCATTGTTAATACTGTACTGCATTTTGATTAAACAAAAACCTAATGAAAATTATCAAACTCAAAAGCGCGATATTTCCTAGTTTACGTAAATGGATGAACTACTTTTCTTCCCTCCTATACCTAGTAAAGTGATTTGTTTGTATTTTACGCCAGTATCATCGAACTCTATTCGTGGAAGGGGGTTAGCAAACGGTGTTGATCCAAAGGTATAGTCAGGTTAATATTAAAAATGTTAGTAAAAATAAAATGATGACTCTGTATTTGAGGAGCTTTCCTACTCTTGACGAGAGTTTGAGATGTACAGAGTTTCCAAGTCATAGAGTGTTAAAAGAAATAAAACCATGTGAGTCATAAGAGGAAACTTAGACATAAAGAAGTGAATTAAATGCACTTTTAACTTCGTTATCCAAAGCATCCATTTACTACTCTTCTGTAGAAACGCAGAATTGTAGTAGGCTATATTTGAGAGTTTTTATTTTTATTTGTATGCTTTGTGTTTCCTGAGTCGCATTTTCGCTGCCGCATTAACGTTGCGGTACAAGAGAATCTTCATGACTAAACGAGCCAGAAGCGTAATGTCTTAAGGTTCGGAAAACCCTTTGTCCCACGTGGCCTCTGATATGGCACAAGCATCGATCCATATGAGAATATACATGTTATCCCTTAGGTATTAACATGAAATTTTTGTACCCTTAACAATAGATGCGGCAGCATGGGAATGCCCCTATTTTTCTGCGGTGTCCTTTATATCTCACCGTTTTCCCTTATCTCTCACCTTATCCACCCAACCCTCTCATTTTCCCACTCCACTTCTCCCTCTTTCTCACCCCTAGTCTCCGGACATTTACATTGATGTTACCCATTTTTCTTCCCTTATCTAAATTTCCACCACCACTACCACCGTAGAGTTTTAACCCCGCTCCCTAACCCTCGCTTCTTTTTAGCCCGAACGCAGAATAGAAGAAGAAGAATAATAATAAGAAGCATAAGAAGAAGAAGAAACAATCCTCCCTACATACTCCGTTAGTTTTTTATCTTAATTTCTGCCCAAGTCTTCTCTATTTTTGTTAAACGCTGAAGAATAAAAGAGGAAGTGGGCGTAGAAGGATTATTTTTCCCTCACTGTTGAAGAGGAACCCGGTGTAATATACATTTGTTATTCTGGCTCATGGTGATAGGACAGGCGGACAATTTTTCGTGTCAGACTAGGTCGAAGGTCATGCACTTTTACAGTCTGAATTCATTTTTAAAAATGGCCCTTATTCCTAACGACATCTCTCATTCCAGCGATGAGTTATTGATTTTCAGAACCGTGTTGAACACTAGTTATGCATATTTTAATGACAAGGCTCGCCTGTGGAGGCACGACGCTGCTCTTATGTAAGGCTGCGTCCATTAAAAAGTAAGACCGAATTTCCCAGTACTGGCAACACAGTTTCAAAACCCCTTAAACTAAGCCGTCTTTTCTGTGTGTAGTTGCTTCCTTACGGCCTGACGGCCTTGTTTCTACCACGTTAAATAATGTTCCTTCGTTACGTGGAATCAGAATGGTTTTTACAGACAAAAGACAGAAATAAATATCAGTATCACGATCTCCACCAATACAACGAACAAATCACACTATCAACATTAAAATTACAACCACTACCACCACTAGGCCTACACACATCACTAACGCTATCACTATTATCATCACTAACATCACCCACGCAACTACATAACATAATCAAAATATCATAGTAATCAGAAACACTATCACCTTAAACATACTGTAATTAGTAGGGCTAAGATTTTTTTTTTGTATATCAGCATGCTCCATTACATTGGAGTAATACTACATGTTTTACATAAAATATTACAATAATTAGTTACATAATTTATGACACGAGAACAAGATATTTACAATTTTGATTGAGATCTTGAAATTCTTCACTGGGCTGCTGATCCGGAGCTGTGTTCGGATTTGGGCTGGATCCCCCTTTGGTCTTTAGTTTCTTCCGAGGTTTTCCACAGCCGTGGGACTGAAGCCGGATGGTCTATGGCGAGTCCTCGGCATCAACCCCTTTGATTTGATTGGCCCCCCCCCTTTGATTTGATTACCTGGTTGGGTTTTTCCGAAGTTTTCTCCCAACCAAAAGGCAAATGCCGGATAATATTTTGGCGAATCCTCGGACCTTACCTCATCTCACTACATCTCGCCAAAATATTGTAAAAATTGCACAAAATTGTAAAAATGGTAATTGTAATATTGTAAAATTTTGACTTGTTCCACATGTTAAAGCTTCATTGCTCATGTAAGATCTATGGAATAAAATGAATGAATGAATGAATGAATGAATGAAAGTGTTGCCTAATTGTACTTATTCTATTTTCGGTTACCATCATTGGTAGTATTATTTCTAATTTCAATTACTGTTACATTTTGTCAAGTTCTATGGATTTTATAAATTTTCTGAAGCTTTTGAGGTATGTTGTTGTGAAATGATCAAAAGGTGGAGGCCAGGTTTGACCTGTGCGTATTATATTAGCTCGTAGAATTCTTCTTTCTTTTATCAATGTGACACATCTTAGTATTATATGGTTGACTGTCTGTTCTTCTTTTCGTCTGCAAGGGCGCGTTGGTGTTGGAATAATCTTCAATCTGTGGAGGTACGATCTTGTGAAGCCATGACCTGTCACAATAGAAGTAAATTCAGCCCCGACAGGTAAATTTATCTTCAGTCTGTCTTCAATTGATGGGAAGAATGATTTCGTTGTCGCGCCTTTAGTTGAGATAGTCCACTGCTCTTGCCATTTTCTTAAGGTCTTTTCTCTCTCTTCTGTTAATATGGTATCTCTCGGTATTTTGTTATGAACTATTTTCCCTTCATCTTCTATGGCGGCTTGTTTGGCAAGACGGTCACCTACCTCATTTCCTACTATTCCGACATGGGCCTTCACCCACCTAAAGAGAACTGTCCATTGCTGTCTCTCCAATTTTTTCAATTCTTTCTTTATATTTTCAATTATTGGATTATGTTTATTTTTGTTCTCTAAAGTGTCCAGTGTTACTTTGCAGTCTGTGTTAACTACTGCAATATTCTCTGTTTCTTCTGTTATTTCTACATTGTCAATACGTATGTTGTAGTGCCTTTAAGATTGCTATTTGATCTGCCTGATTGTTAGAACATTTTTCATGCAGCTTGTATTTGGATCGGTGGATGATCATGTCGTTTTGGATTATGACCTCAGGAGCTCCAACTTTTCCTCGTATTTTACTTCCATCTGTGTGTATAGCCTATCTATTTTGTTTGCCGTATCCTCCATAGGCGCTCTTATGGGTGGTTCTTCAGCTGCGAGAGCTAAGAATTGTATGCCGTTACATTGTGCCTCATACTCCTCTGACTTTAGGTACCAGTACGTAATTGCGTTGGGGTGGGGGATTTCAGTGTGTTTCGTTCAGCAGTGAACTTCAGTTGATCATTATACAGAGTGATTTATATAGAACTGACACATTTCTTTCTTTAATTATTCCTTTGGAAATTCATTCAATGACCCAATTTTAGCACCAAATTAAGCAGAATGTTATGGAGTTTCGATTCCTTGTCACTAAATGCGCAGATGTTTATGTTTTATTCCTATTGTTGGCAGCACTGACCCAATTTTAGCACCAAATTAAGCAGAATGTTCTGGAGTTTCGATTCCTTGTCACTAGATGCGCAGATGTTTATGCTTTATTCCTATTGCTGGCAGCACTAGATGAGCAGATGTTTATGTTTTATTCCTATTGTTGGCAGCTGTTTTCGACATTTTGTGTCAACGTGAAAATGCAGTACACATTAAATCAACGACTCTTCCTTGTGAAGCAATACTGGATTACGAATTCAATTACAGCTACTCAAAGGACATACCAGAGAGAATTTGGTGTTCGCAATCCTCCCAAAAGAAACACAATACTGGGACTGGTAAACAAATTGGAAACAATTGGATCTCTGGTGAGTGAAAAAGGCAAGCATCGTTCATTTAGGCTTCGCACGGTTGTTGTTGACGTAAGAGCACGACTGGAGCAGTCACCCAAAAAATCATTAAGACGTTTGTCGCAGGAGACAGGTTACACCTACTCAATGTGTCAGAGAGCTGCGAAAAGTGCAGGCCTAAAGCCATATAGGGTTACGGTTGTTCATCAGCTACAGGAACCAGATAAGGATAAAAGACTGAATTATTGTCTTTGGTTTCAGACGTTCATTGTGCAAAATCCTGCCATATTGTCCATCACATGGTTCACAGATGAAGCATGGTTCCATTTATCCGGTTATGTGAACTCACAGAACTCACGTCATTGGGCCATCGAAAATCCACATGTCATCCATGAAGCACCTATGCACCCGGTTAAAATCGGAGTTTGGTGGGCGGTATCCGCACAGAGAATAGTGCAAGTTTCTTTGACGACCGAATAATTTCCAGGAACTTGTGGCCACCGAGATCTCCGGATTTGACAACGCCGGACTTCTTTCTATGGGGTTACTTAAAAGACAGGGTTCACGCCACACGTCCCCAGGCATTGGACGATCTGAAGCACAACATCACACAGGAGATTCAAGCTATTGACGACAGAGTCCTCCAACGAGTGGCCAGTAACATGGAACGACGTGTTGAGTTGTACCTTATGCAGGATGGAGGACATTTTCAACATTTGCTATAGAGGTAAATAATCTCCCAAAATTCCTCTACATATTAGGTATAATAAGTTGTCGCTAGCACAATTCGTTTTGAAACAATTAATGAAAGAAATGTGTCAGTTCTATATAAATCACTCTGTATTACGACCGAATACTGCTATTCGTAACAGACAACATTCAACGTCCTGTAAAGAAGAATAATAGCAAGATGCCGAGGACGAAATTTGTGACTTAATTTCAAATGAGGAAATTTGTAATAATGATACAGATTTTGAGATAAATAATGCTTGTGTAAAATATTTCAAATATTCCTCCATTGTTTCTGCAGAAATGGAACGAAATTTCTCTAGATGTAAGACTGTGTTTTCTAGCAACAGGCAATCGTTCTCCTTTGAAAATTCGAAAATGTGGTTTGTTATTCACTGCAACAATATATGAAATGAAAAATTATGTAAAGCAAAAACTTAATAAACTATCATATAGTACACATAGTGAAATAACAAGACTATACTCGTATTTGTTAATGTCATATTAGGTGTATTTTCTACAGACAGAAAATAGCAAGTAGTCAATGATATTGTGACGAAACTGAATACGAGTAGTTTGGAACACGAAACAGGAAAAAATGTATTAAACAAGATGAAAAAAATACTGAATAAATATTATGGATATTTAGCTCTATGTAAAATTTGTTTGCAATTTCAAATGAGAAAATTTATATTATTGATACAGATTTTGAGATAGAGAATGCTTGTGTAAAATATTTCAAATTATGTCTCACTGTTTCTGCAGAAGTGGGACGAAGTTTTTCTATATGTAAGGCTGTGTTTTCTAGCAACAGGTAATCATTCCCCTTTGAAAATTTGACTTGTTATTCACTGCAACAATATATGAAATGAAAAATTATGTAAAACAAAAACGTAATACACCATCATTATACTTACTTACAAATCGCTTTTAAGGAACCCGAAGGTTCATTGCCGCCCTCACATAAGCCCGCCATCGGTCCCTACCCTGTGCAAGATTAATCCAGTCTCTATCATCATATCCCACCTCCCTCAAATCCATTTTAATATTATCCTCCCATCTACGTTTCGGCCTCCCTAAAGGTGTTTTTCCCTCCGGTCTCCCAACTAACACTCTATATGCATTTCTGGATTCGCCCATACGTGCTACATGCCCTGCCCATCTCAAACGTCTGGATTTAATGTTCCTAATTATGTCAGGTGAAGAATACAATGCGTGCAGTTCTGCGTTGTGTAACTTTCTACATTCTTCTGTAACTTCATCCCACTTAGCCCCAAATATTTTCCTAAGAACCTTATTTTCAAACACCCTTAACCTATGTTCCTCTCTCAGAGTGAGAGTCCAAGTTTCACAACCATACACAAGAACCGGGAATATAACTGTTTTATAAATTCTAACTTTCAGATTTTTTGACAGCAGACTGGATGATAAAAGCTTCTCAACCGAATAATACCACGCATTTCCCATATTTATTCTGCGTCTAATTTCCTCCCGAGTGTCATTTATATTTGTTACTGTTGCTCTAAGATATTTGAACTTCTCCACCTCTTCGAAGGATAAATCTCCAATTTTTATATTTCCATTTCGTAGCTGTGAATATATTGAATAAGCAGTCGTGAACAGCCGATAAGGGGTTGTCCTCCATCATTATATCAAAGTGAAATAAAAGGATGATACTTGTCAATGTTATATTAGGTGTATTTTGTACAGACGGAAAAAAAATGTCTTTAAAATAGTGAAATTTTTCTTTAACAAAGAAAATGTTGTCTTTAAATTGTTCTTCAGCAGATAGTTGTGTTTCGAAGTCAAAGAAGTGGCTTTCAACCACCCAAATGCTGGGGACTAACTTATCGTGATGATAAGCATGAGTTCAAACGAACGAAAGACACTGCGTTAATTCAACCCAACTCTGAGACGTACTCAAAGTTACAGGCGCACGAAGCGCACTGGTAGTATAACGGCAAATATTTCTCAGCTCTATTAATTAGCATCACCATGACACCAATAACACGAACACTACCAATAGCTTCAGCACCATTACTCCTTACATCACCATAATGTAAATTTCAAGCGAGATACTAGCAAAATATTGGCCAGTCAATATCTATGATAAAGCATAATTTCAACTACTGTAAAATGGGGTAACTTTGCAACATTTTCTAGTTAAAAATTTGGTTCCAGTCTGTATGTCATCTATAAATGTCTAATTTTGAGATGGACATTTATTTTGTACGTTCTAGGGGCATGCGGGAATGTATTTAGAAAGTCATATCTTCGAAAATAAATGTATTTTCAAATTTATAATCTGACAAAAATTGATGCAAAGTTACCCATAGTTGGGGGTTACTTTTCATCGCCAGAGTTTTAAGAGGTGTGGTGCAAAGTTTGCCACTGCTGATGTTACATTTCACCATACATGTGTTAAAAAATGAAATATATTGTATGAGGAACAGAAAAAATGAAAACACAGATTCAAAAACTGCTATAAATAGTAACACGAACAAAACTTTTTTGAAAAGAAAAACTACACAAAATTTCAATATAAGTAATCACTAGAGCGGTGCAGACGGAGCACATGACAGACGGAATGGCATCATAGCAAGGGTTCCGACGTTACTCGGCGTGTTCCCTGTGTACAAGGGACGGTCATGTACACGATGTGTTGACGTACAGACGATACAATAGAAATGACACAGTTCCCTAACGTTTCTGCAATTAATTTTCTACAGATACTTTAATAAGATTTCAAAATTACAAAACTAATTAACCATTTCATCCTAAACAAATAATATATATTTTACATGTATGATTTCATACAGAACGCAAACAAAATCACTGTTTATTTGTAACGGGTTCATGATATTCTATTCGCAAAAGCACTTGAACAATTGTTTTTTGTCTTTTTCTTTTCTTTACAATGAGTGTGAGTTATTAACGCACACGTTATACGTTATCACTTTTCTTCCAAATATTGTTACAGTGCACAACAAATGACATTTATAAGTTATTAATAGAAAAGATTATCGTCTATCTGATAGCATGGCCTTATAATATGTGGAGAAGCTTCTTTCTACGTCTGTTGAAACAACTGGGGCATACGTAAAATCCTGTACAACATTTTTTTCAATTTCTGTTAGTTCTTCAAAGGAATCCTTATCTCCAGAAGTACTGTCACTAATCTTGCAAAGTTTATAATATCCACCATTTTTTCAACATATTTGTTATTTTCGCAGATATTATTTTAGAAATTTTATCGTCTACTTGAGTCACTTTCTTCCAGATATTTCGCAATAGGGAAATCTGATCAACCAGTTTTGTACCAGACTTTTCTAAAGCTGTTACACACTCAGGAATAAACACGTAATTCGATTCAATGTATTCCAATAGTTGTTTTATGCTTGAATCAACCAATAGACGTTGGGCTATTGGTATTACAAATGCATCTTTCACATCAAATGATTGAATAACATTCTGGACCTGGTCGAAATGTTTACAGTAATAAATGCAGGCCTTCAACCAGGAACCCCATCGATTAAGTATAGGAGAAGGAGGAAGAGATACACCAGGACATATCTTCTTGAATGCTTAACAAAACGCTTCACACATTTCTTCATGGAACACGGATGAAGAACTGTGACCCTGCTCACATGTTTCGCCTTTTTTTTCAACTTCTTGAGAACACGTTTGTGTACATCCCTATTTACATGTCTTCGAACATTATATGCTCTAGTTACTGAAACTGATATTTTGCAGAATTTACAGAATAGTTTATCTTCGTTGCAACAAAAAAATATCACCATATTCGGAAAGAAATCTCTTAGGGCCGTATTCATAGACATTCATTCTTAGCGCGGGCTTTCGGTGGATGATCAGCGAACTAACGTTTTTCGTATTCATAAATCAGTGTCAGCGATATGATATGATATGAATCCTGTTTAGCACGCTCGTAGCGCGGGCTAGCGAAATGTCTATGAATAGCACCCTTAAACTTTGCCGAACGAATTTTCTCCCCCTTAGGCATCGTAACACTAGAACCGAATTGTTCTTATCTTTCTTCAGTACTGACGTTTCCTTTACCAAGCTGTACCTACTGCTTGCAGCTATCCTGTGTACCGCGGAGTCAGACCTCTGCGGGTACACAAGGTGAATTTACAACCCTTGCCCTGTTGCCGTTGTGTCGAATAACTGCTCCCTTTGCACTGCTCTAGTAATCACATTCTACTAAAATGTTGTTTCAAAAATATTTTCAGTTCTTTCGAATGTCAAGTCGAGGCAACAGCACGTGAATAACTGTAAAAAATTATACGTATTATTTTGTGTCAAGTTCTAGAATGGAATATAAGCAAGCTCTTTCTTGATACTTTCTTGAGTGGATTTAGTCTCCCAATTACATCCTCCCATTCATAATCCATAATATCCTCTCTTTCAGGTCATTTGCATTTGTATCCTTCTCAGCATTTTCCTTTGGCATATTTGCACATTGTTAACAAGTCTGGCAGTGAGAAACCATGTATGACTTCAACATGTAATAAAAAGAAAAACAAATTCAAGTAATTTAGCTGTAATACAAAGTGTGAATTTTAGTGTGCGTTTTTAAACTTCATGGAAGGTCCTCAAATCAATATAATGCAAATAAAATTTAAAAAAATCTCGTTTGTGTTATGGTGCAAAGTAACCCCAATTTAGCCTCAAATTCACCTTGATTAGAAAATTACTCTGTAACACCATTTGCCGACAAAACAGCTGCACAAACGAAACTAGAAAGTCTAAATGCATGAATAAGGAAGAGATACACGTATAACTTATCTTGAGATTGTGCACACCATCTGTGCTGAAAGATAATTAATTTGATCTATATTTCAATTAAATTACCCACACGTTCTGTTGTTAAGGTATAGATATACCATAAACAAATTCTGTGACCACGAACAGTGGAAAAATACTGTACACATACACCATCTATTGGTGGAAGTGATGAACAGATGAATTTGGTTCACGTAAACACTCTTATGCCCATATAAAAAGTTTTTCATAGATGGTGTAAAGTTACCCTTGCAGGTGCAAAGTTACCCCATGTTACGGTACCTCTTCAATCAGTAGCTAATATCAGAATTTACAGCTTCGCCTAGAGAAAGATATTCAGTGAAAAACGTTGAGAGCTGTACGCATGTGAAAAATGAGGGCTTCGTACTTCCGAAACACCGAGTATGGTCCACAGATCCCTGAGCTCAGAACTGTTTTGCTTGCGCGGTATTGATCTTCTTAAGTCTGTATTCCATGTGATGCCAGCATTGTGACACATGATTACATGTTC
Source organism: Periplaneta americana (assembly GCF_040183065.1). Taxonomy (NCBI): domain Eukaryota; kingdom Metazoa; phylum Arthropoda; class Insecta; order Blattodea; family Blattidae; genus Periplaneta; species Periplaneta americana. The sequence continues at coordinate 131,405,051 of NC_091130.1, forward strand.
CAAAGTCCCTGGACCGCTATCTTCGCCCCTTTGTGAAGTTTTGCTGAAATCATGTTCGTCAGTCACCGAATAATAAGTCACGAGACAAATTTATTGTGATTTTTGTTAGAAAACTGTTTCATCCTACACTACTATAAAGAGTGTAAGGGGTATAAATGCCATTATTTTAACTGATGATTGTTCATGACATAAGGAAGAAAAAAGTCCTCACAGTTTTTTTTAATTGCAATATTTAACTAATTATTAAAGTTTACAATATTTGGTGTTTGGCAACGTTGTTGGATGGGGAGGAGGGAGTTTACAAGCGGTTCCTGACAATTCGTCACCGAAAATTTGTAACAGGGACAATTCGTCGCCGAAAATTTGTAACAGGGACAATTCGTCGCCGAAAATTTTTAACAGGGACAATTCGTCGCCGAAAATTTGTAACAGGGACAATTCGTCTCCGAAAATTTGTAATAGGGACAATTCGTCACCGAAAATTTGTAACAGGGCCAATTCGTCGCCGAAAATTTGTAACAGGGACAATTCGTCGCCGAAAATTTGTAACAGGGACAATTCGTCGCCGAAAATTTGTAACGGACAATTCGTCGCCGAAAATTTGTAACAGGGACAATTCGTCGCCGAAAATTTGTAACGGGGACAATTCGTCGCCGAAAATTTGTAACGGGGACAATTCGTCGCCGAAAATTTGTAACGGGGACAATTCGTCGCCGAAAATTTGTAACGGGGACAATTCGTCGCCGAAAATTTGTAACGGGGACAATTCGTCACCGAAAATTTGTAACGGGGACAATTCGTCGCCGAAAATTTGTAACGGGGACAATTCGTCGCCGAAAATTTGTAACAGGGACAATTCGTCGCCGAAAATTTGTAACAGGGCCAATTCGTCGCCGAAAATTTGTAACAGGGACAATTCGTCGCCGAAAATTTGTAACAGGGACAATTCGTCGCCGAAAATTTGTAACAGGGACAATTCGTCGCCGAAAATTTGTAACAGGGGCAATTCGTCGCCGAAAATTTGTAACAGGGACAATTCGTCACCGAAAATTTGTAACAGGGACAATTCGTCACCGAAAATTTGTAACAGGGACAATTCGTCGCCGAAAATTTGTAACAGGGACAATTCGTCACATTCCATTTGTCATCGGCACATTTTGTCATAGATAGACAATTCGTCATAATTCGACTTGTGCTATAAAGTTCAGCTCCTGCCTTGCTCGGCGCGGATTCTTTTAACAGCTGATGCTTTCTTTGGTAGTTTCATATTAGCTTCACTTGTAATCCGGTCCAACTCATTTTGAATAATGGCAAACACTGGTTCTCGAGAAATCCCCACCTTACCTCCGTGTTCTGGATCAATGAGCTTACTTGCTTACTTCTAAGTTTGTCACGGCCTCTTTCAGATTTTGTAAAACGGATTTCATCCGCCATAGTTCCAAATTAATGTGTACACAATGACTGTAATATTTCAATACAAAATACAAATTTATGTATATTTTTGGGACCAATATTACCGAATTGTCCCTGTGACTAAGATTAACATTTGGCTAGTTGTACACTGTTACGAATTTTAATATAAGATGATTTGTCTCTGTGACCAATTTCTTGTGACGAGTTGCTCCCAATCCGTTTACAAGTACACGTTGCAGCTCAAACGGATACAGACGTACCGGTACAAAACAGATGCTCTGTTCTAATGCAGGAACTGATCGTTTACATAAAACGAACAGCAAATAAAAACTATCAATCTCATTAATAGACGTTTATGATAAATTTCCATTTTATTTACAATATTGGGAATATTGACCCATTTTTTTATTGTAGGCCTAGTCTAAAAAATGAGCAGTAATGGTTTACTGCACAAAATACATCAACTTTTTTAAGATGCAACATTTTAATCTCTCCCACTTACATAAAGCAGTACCGTTTTTTTTTATTTCTGTTTGTGTGATTTTCAAAACGAGGTAAGAGACTCCTATTTTCTAATAATCGTTGAGAAACTGCTACAAAAGTTCGCCGATTAGGTAACCTTCTTTGAAGAAAACGTTGACGGTACATCTTCTTGCCTCGCTTGACTTACGACGACTTTCTCCATAAATTAATAACATATGATATTCCTAAACTTTGAATTACATTGTAAGTTTATCGAATATCCTGTACTGAACTGCCATCCGCTCGGCAGTAGACCTATGGACAGGGAGCTTGAACTCAGCTGACTCGTACTTACGTCTGTGCAGAGTACTGCCTGCTGAACATGTTGCCACGTCTTTCACGCCAGAGTATTAACAAATTTATGCATCCAAATTTTATTTAATTTCACGAAAACGTAATAGAACACACAAGTACGATTTAGGCCCGATTGTATAAACCATTTAATCTTAGATCAGAGGTTAAATTGATCCTTGTTTCAGCTGAACTTGGAATTTTGTGTTGTATAAAGTCTAATCTGAGATTAATTTGTCTCAAACTAAAGTCAACTTTGACTGAAGAAATTTCTCCGATTAAGTCAGATGATCCAAGTTCAGTTATTTCTTTTCTGTTTGAAATATACGAGTGACAGATTGTGCAAATAAAATATCCATTATTATTAATATTAATAGATATGTTAGGCACATTTATATATATTTCTTTCAATTTCTTGCCTTAATACACAAACATTCTTATATTTTATAAGGCTCTATCGTGTTCAGCAGTATCAAATAATTATATTATGTTTATAACAACCATTAATTATTAATGGATATGATAGGTACATTCATAAATGTTCAATTAACTGTATTACTAAACGAAAATTGTCGTTTTATAAAGCTTTATTATGTTTAGCAGTATCAAACACCATAACATGACAACAACTTGAGTCAACCTTCTTATTGTCCGCCATTATTTACATTGCACAAAAAAAACCAGTGTCTCCAACAGAGTATAATACGGAAAGTCGCCAAAAAGTAGTTGTAAAGTCGCTAGATTTCTCATTATCAACAAAGAAAGATTAAATTTTGTCACTATGGGGTGCTAAAAAGGTCACTAAATCCCTATTTAAGCAATATAAAAGTTAAAAGAAATTGTTGTTGAAAAAGAGTTAAAGTCGCTAGATTGGCAACACTGAACAAACCTGTATAACATGGTCCGCGCATCACGTATTTCACCTGTTTATGCGATGTTGCCAAATCCTTTTCACGTGAACTTAGATTGCATTTGAACCAAGGAAATTTGATCGCAGAAAAGTTTTATACAATAGAAGAAGTGTCTGAACTCGGTTCACTTTTCGATCTTCGATCAAAGTTGATCTTTAGTCAGGGAGTTTTATACAATCGGGCCTTAAACTAATATTAACTCTTTGCTAGATATATCTACTGATGTAATTGTTTTCGTAATTTTACTAACGATATAAGCAGTTATAACGCGAATAAAATAAGAAAAGAAATATTTTTTCTGGGAAAACTATCAAGTTTTTACCCTATGTTGTATGGGGAGAGTGTACAATATGCCAGCGTTTGATATGCCTAAATTAGATGAACCAGAAGGCATAGCTATCATGTCGATTCTGCGGAACGATCTAGTCTGTAACTTATGGGTTACATAATTTTTCCTTCAGATAAAGAACCTGAACTTAATTTATTTTTAACTTATATAATTATCGGTGTAATTATGTGCAATTTACATTAAACAATCTGTTAGATTACTTATAACACAAGGCTACGTAGAATAGTTTTATTAGTAACAGTGTAAAATGTATAATGAGAGGAAATGCACCATTTTCCTGGCACAGATTTTTTTCCAGTTCGTTGCCTGCTTTGTCCGTCAGAATCCTCTGCAGTCTATTGTTCTTCGGAACACAACGCCAATGTCAAGTTAGCTCGTAGGACACCTGTCTGCAAAGCATGTAATTAATTAGGCAATTAATGGCTGACAGTAAATTTTACCTGAAACCTCTCCGAGATTGAAATTGCACATTTTTTATCGACTAGCAAACATCCAGGATGACCATTTAAACTTCACCAAGGAAACACATAACACATCATAATCGTCAACTTCACGGATTAATTTAATTTTTTAAAAGTGATATTTGATATTCTTGCTCCGACGTCTATCTTCACAAAACCATCACTAGTACCATGTCCAACAAATACTCACCGCAGCCAGTGTTTAAAACAATCAGAGTAACTCAATACATGTACTTTCTTAATTAGCATTGCAATTTGATGGAATATGATATATTTACTGTGCAATATAACTGCATTTTTAATAACAAATATTTTACATTTTAAGAAGTAGTGTATCTTTATTAATTTTAAAAGTTTTGATATCGTAATCCAACGACATAACTCATAAAGTTACAATATATAATATTTTTATAATGTTTCAGGTCTAAACATAATAACATAGGCCCAGTTAGCTGTCTTGTAAACCAAGCATTGGAGGCTTTTGAAAATAATGTTTATTTTCATGCAACGTTTTGTGACTTAAGCAAAGTTTTTGGTTGTGTTGATCATTGTAACCTACTCTATCGACTAAATTATTTGGGTACCATAGAAAGTGAGCTGATGATTTTTTGAATCCTACTTACCAGATCGCAAGCAAAGTGTTTTGTTTAATAGCAAAAAATCTGATGTTATAAATTATTATTATGGAATTCCTCAGGGCTCCGTATTGGGTCCGATATTGTTTTTGCTAGATACTATGACCTAGCCTATAATATGAATGCTGGCACTGTTCTGTACGCGGATGATACTACTTTTTAATTAACCATAGTGATATTAAGTATTTGCTCAACATAATTTAAGAGATGCTGAAATTTGGTGTAATGCAAATGCATTTTTTTAACCCAGCTAAAACAGAACGCGTGATTTTTATTCTAAAGAAGACCGATCATGAAAAAAGTCAGTTTAATATTTTATGTTAGGAATTATTGTTGATTCCAAGTTGACGTGGGAAAGTCATATTGATCATATTTCTACTAAACTTTCAAGAACTTTGTTTCTCCTTAAGAGATTAAAAATTGTTGTACCTGAAAACTGTATTCGTGATGCTTATTTTGCTTACTTTCAAAGTACTCTTACCTATGGAATATTGCTATGGAGCAACAGTGTTTTTATAAATAGAGTCCTATTGCTTCAAAACAGGGCCATAAGAATATTATCAAATGCAGCTTTTAATGAATATTGTAAACCATTATTTGTGAAAAACAAAATCATGACTGTAGTTTATCTAGGGTTAATTTTTTATGTTAAAGATGATCTTCCAACTTCAACATTACGAAATGATATTCATTCCCATGACACAAGACAAGGACATTATTTTAATTTCATAACATGTAGACTTGCTAAATCTAAAAAAAAAAAAAAAAAACGCTTGTCAAATGTCATTGAAGGTTACAAATTAACTTCCATTTCATATTTTTAATTTAAGCAGAGCTGCTCTCAAATTTTACACCTCTGGTTGGTTAATATTAAATCCGTTTTATAATCTTGACGAATTTTTTTATTGTGCGATCTCTTTGTAATTTAACTGACCTTGTCTGTACATTTAGTTTTTAGACATGTAATTTAAACTATTAAACTATTATTAAACTACTCAGAACAACACTAGTCAATGTAATTATTGTACCATATACTCTACATCTTTTTAACACAACATTACGTACATGTGCACTTGCATTACCCCATTGTGTTCACCTATGTTTATACTTTGTACATACAGTACGATAAACCCACCTGAAGATGACCTTATAATAGATCGAAAATATTTGTGGAAAATCTATGTATGTTGAAATGGTAGAATTTTAATTCTTTATTTCATAATAAGTTGATAAGTTGTAGACTGATTTATTACATAATAAATAAATAAATAAATATTCTTCACGGATTAAACTTACCTGCCATTGTGCTCTGAAAAACTCCCTATCTTATCACGGTCTTCCATCATGTCTTCTTCTAGTAGGTTGGTATACCATTATTATTATTATTATTATTATTATTATTATTATTATTATTATTATTATTAGAGACCGGATTTTAAAGGCAAAATTTTTCATCAAAAAGTACAAAAAAGGGACTTGAAGAAGGACTATAATATTATTACTCCCCAAAACACACTTCAGCACATTCATGGATATGCATTGCACACACGATCTTACATTTATCTCTTCACAACTTAAGGAAAGTGTTGTATTTGATATGGTCAAAAAAGAACTTCAAAAAGGACTATGTTACTCCCTCAAAATGGTGCTATTTTAATTGAAAACACACTTCAGCACATTCATGGATATGCATTGCACACACAATCTTACATTTATCTCTTCACAACTTAAGGAAAGTGTGGTATTTGATATGGTCAAAAAAGAACTTCAAAAAGGACTATGTTACTCCCTCAAAAGGGTGCTATTTTAATTGAAACCACACTTCAGCACATTCATGGATATGCATTGCACACACAATCTTACATTTATCTCTTCACAACTTAAGGAAAGTGTTGTATTTGATATGGTCAAAAAAGAACTTCAAAAAGGACTATGTTACTCCCTCAAAATGGTGCTATTTTAATTGAAAACACACTTCAGCACGTTCATGGAATCACATAGCACACACAAGCTTATATTTATCGCTTCACATCATAAGGAAAGTGTTGTATTTGATCACATTCAACATTTCAATATGTTTTAATATGATTCTGTCTCTTTGAATGCAGAATATCTTTATAAACAGAAAATGACCGCTAAACATCTACTGAAACCAGAGGTGAAAATTTTCTTTTTATCCTGAACTCTAAATCAGCACACTTTATTAGTTTTTCAATGTCTGGAATCAGAAGAAGAACGACATTTATTTTCGCTTGCTGAAGAAAACACAGGCCTATCGGAAAAATATAGGAAAATTATCTAATTGTTTGCGATATTCTGTCTAAAAAGGGCCAAATTAAGAGATGTTTTTAAAATAGGAAAAAAAGGGAATATGGACCAAAGAAGAGAAAAATAGGGAAGTCAAAATCACATAATTTGGTCGGTGGAAGATAGTTTTGAACATCGTAATTAATTATTTCATGTTTCGTGTTGAAATAAAAAAAGGGATTCTCCTTAAAACCCGGTCTCTAATTATTATTATTATTATTATTATTATTATTATTATTATTATTATTATTATTATTATTGTTGTTATTGTTATTGTTGTTATTGTTATTGTTATTATAGACATTCTTCTGGTGATATTTTCCTTTGTACATATTGAAACTAGTTTAGTTTCCTTTCTTTTATTTATTCATACTTGTTTTTTTATTCTTTTAATTCAACACTTCGTTCCTTTTCCATAATTATACAGCCGGCTTCATTCCACCTGAACCAAATCGCCTTTTGATCTGCTCTTCTAGTGGGTCATTTTTCACTATCATACCTTAGAAAAGCTAATACGTTCGTATTAGACAAATTAATTTCTGTCTTTCCCTGTTATATGACCTATTGTTCTTCTAATAGTCCCACACATGTTGTGATGCACAGTACGTCCCAAAAGTCATGGCGGGCTTTCAGAGGATTATATATATTTTTTTAATGAATAGAGGTAGAAATATGATTTTGGTGCCAGATGAAAATAAAAATCTCAAAATATTTGTCTGTAAGTTTGAGGTTCTGAAGGAAACAAAAAACGGTAACAATCGAACAAATGCAATAATTTTCATTGTTATAATTGACCAGATATCTTGTATTCGACAGATAATGGAGAAAAAATGGGAGTATAAGGGTACAGTGCATCAGTTATTCATAGATTTCAAAAAGGCATATGACTCGGTTAAGAGAGAAGTTTTATATGATATTCTTATTGAATTTGGTATTCCCAAGAAACTAGTTCGATTAATTAAAATGTGTCTCAGTGAAACTTACAGCAGAGTTCGTATAGGTCAGTTTCTGTCAGATGCGTTTCCAATTCACTGCGGGCTAAAGCAAGGAGATGCACTATCACCTTTACTTTTTAACTTTGCTCTAGAGTATGCCATTAGGAAAGTCCAGGATAACAGAGAGGGCTTGGAATTGAACGGGATACATCAGCTGCTTGTCTGTGCTGATGACGTGAATATGTTAGGAGAAAATCCACAAACAATTAGGGAAAACACGGGAATTTTACTGGAAGCAAGTAAAGAAATATGTTGGGAAGTAAATCCCGAAAAGACAAAGTATATGATTATGTCTCGTGACCAGAATATTGTACGAAATGGAAATATAAAATTTGGAAATTTATCTTTTGAAGAGGTGGAGAAGTTCAAATATCTTGGAGCAACAGTACCAAATATAAATGATATTCGGGAGGAAATTAAACACAGAATAAATATGGGAAATGCCTGTTATTATTCGGTTGAGAAGCTTTTATCATCCAGTCTGTTGTCAAAAAATCTGAAAGTTAGAATTTATAAAACAGTTATATTACCGGTTCTTCTGTATGGTTGTGAAACTTGGACTCTCACTTTGAGAGAGGAACATAGGTTCAGGGTGTTTGAGAATAAGGTGCTTAGGAAAATATTTGGGGCTAAGGGGGATGAAGTTACAGGAGAATGGAGAAAGTTACACAACACAGAGCTGCACGCATTGTATTCTTCACCTGACATAATTAGGAACATTAAATCCAGACGTTTGAGATGGGCAGGACATGTAGCACGTATGGGCGAATCCAGAAATGCATATAGAGTATTAGTTGGGAGGCCGGAGGGAAAAAGACCTTTGGGAAGGCCGAGACGTAGATGGGAGGATAATATTAAAATGGATTTGAGGGAGGTGGGATATGATGATAGAGACTGGATTAATATTGCTCAGGATAGGGACCAATGGCGGGCTTATGTGAGGGCGGCAATGAACCTCCGGGTTCCTTAAAAGCCAGTAAGTAAGTAAGTAAGTATAATTATTTATACAAGATGGATGTCCAAATAAAACTTCAATGCTTTTTGTGGCATTTCCAACTGCTGGCGTCACAAATCTCTGCTTTCGAGCTCCTTGAGAGAGAAAGCATATGTAAAAGGGCAATGTAGAGGGAGTGGAAGTAAAGGGAGTGGAGATGTTTAAAAAGTGCATACACAACATTACCCTCCCTCACGTGCTCTTTCAGCTCTGCTCCAGAGGGGAAACGCTCTCTGACGTCACAGATTGGTCTATTGGAAATATTTGGTATAGATATACTTCATGGCAGTTGTTCTTACTTACTTAGTTAGTTACTTACTCATTGGCTTTTAAGGAACCCGGAGGTTCATTGCCACCCTCACATAAGCCCGCCATTGGTCCATATCCTGAGCAAGATTAATCCAGTCTCTATCATCATATCCCACCTCCCTCAAATCCATTTTAATATTATCTTCCCATCTACGTCTCGGCCTCCCCAAAGGTCTTTTCCCTCCGGCCTCCCAACGAACACTCTATATCCATTTCTGGATTCGCCTATCTTATTTGAAGATTTCGTAACAAGCTGTTTTTTACGGTGATGGGTTGTTAGCCCTTCGCCCAACCCCCAAGCTGGAGGACCACCCCTCATCGGCTCTCCGCGACTGCTTCTTCAGTATATTCACAACTACCTCCATATCTGGAGGCTGTCTCCTCGATCCGCATCCTGAGGACGGGCCATGCCGTGGTGATAGGGACCCACAATACATGGAGTTGTTCTATTACTTTCTTATTTATTATAATTTCAGTCAATTCTTATTATTTAAGCTACGCTTTTAATTTCTCATCAGACATTCTGAAGTTTTATCGTTTTATTTTTTAATAAGATTAGTTGATTTCGTAGTCAATTTCCTGAATTATATAATATAATCCGAACATACAAAACAAATATAAAAAAATAAATTGAGACCCATATTCTATACGGAAGTTGTAAAACGAGAGTAAGATTCGCATTGCATCTCAAATGTGTCAGTTTACATACAATAACAGCAGAGAAATGGTAGAAACATTAGTCTAAATTTTAATTAAAAGTTACTCATTGCACTAAAAAGCTGACCTGATAGTGAGAAATATGTAGACCAAAAATAATTCAGGCAATGAGTTCACTTTAAGTCTTTTTCATTCTAGAACGTGACTAATAAAAGCTGATATAAAATGTATCTTTTTAGTCTCCAAATGAAGCCTGTGTGAGGTTGCAGGTGAGCATGTTGAAGGGGTACGTTTTATAGTTACATTTTAATGGCATAGTTGTAAAAATAGCAGGGCGCATCACTGCCAATGTTATGGAATCGAAAAAATGGCATGTGGAAAATTTATGATCTTTGCAATAAAATTATACAACAGAGTTTCTTTGTTTATGTCCAGAAATCTGTTATTTTTTTTATCTAGAATCCAAGCATGTTTCGGCTAGCTTACAAGTTTATTGCATCTATAACCAGTGCTTAAATTTCCAGTATTTATGCTCTTCGCATCAATTTCTGGGCTGCATGTGAGAGTTTCAAATAACATAAAGTGAACTAACGAAAGCAGAAATTAAAGCCCGTATGCTGTAATTTCTTTTTAAGATTTACGATATAGTTTCTATTAAAATCAGTCTATTATTTTCTGTTTTTGGTTACAGTTATTGAGAAGTTCTGTCTCTCATCTTTTAATTATAATACAGGGTGGAAGTAAAATAACCCTGTAGGTTTTTCAGAGCGAATTGATCATGTTGTATGTAAGAACAAAGTGTAATACAATAGTGGTGAAAAATTTGTACTTTCCTAAGCAAAAAATGTTCTTTTTTCCCCAAATGTTTAACACTCTCTTATTCGGTAAGTACTGCGAGTAATAGAGCATTCATTTTTAGCCCAATAACACGACAGACAGCGAATGTTAAGTTAGCTGTACGGGGTATAGATGACGTCACTTGACCTTGCGTACGTACGGATCACATACAAAATAGTTGCGGAGTTGTAAGACAGACCGTCACGTAGAGCACATAGCGAACGTACCGTGTCAATTATCTTTAGTTGTACAAGATCAGTGCATTTACAATGCCGAAATCCACACCTGTGGAGTAACGGTCAGCGCGTCTGGCTGCGAAACCAGGTGGCCCGGGTTCGAATCCCGGTCGGGGCAAGTTACCTGGTTGAGGTTTTTTCCGGGGTTTTCCCTCAACCCAATACGAGCAAATGCTGGGTAACTTTCGGTGCTGGACCCCGGACTCATTTCACTGGCATTATCACCTTCATATCATTCAGACGCTAAATAACCTAGATGTTGATACAGCGTCGTAAAAGAATCCAATAAAATAAAAAAATAAAATAAATAAATAAATAAAACAATGCCGAAAGTAAAACGTTCTTTACAGGATCGTTTGAATAAGATTGTGGAGGACTTTTGAAATGAACATATAAAATCACATGCCGACTTTATAATATGTGTTCTGTGTAAGACGTAAATAAGAGGAAGTAAAATTAAGTACTTGGAACAACATTGTAATTCGAAGAAACATATTTACCATGTAGGCAATGAACAATCGTCCATCTCTACTGACAATCAGGTTAAGGACTCGGAACTTTACAGAGATTTATGTCAAATGATGGTTAAATGTAATATACTATTTCACAACCTCGAAAATAGTTATTTTAAGGACTTTTTGCAAACATATACACAGCGAATCCTTCGCTAAGTGTTGCAGGTGTTGGTAGTTTCAGGTTCTCGAAAGAAATTACACGTTTAGAAGCTCGCGATCTGAAAATGTCAGTCGCTCTTAATTTAATAGAAGAACTTGAAAGAAACGTGAATGTTCTAGATGTACAGGGTAATACTGCTGGCGAAAAAGTTAAAATAAACTTAAAGGCGTCCTACACAAGATCCCTGGTTATTCGGCATTGTGGCAAAAAACTGGCACATGGTGGAGTAAAAGACAGTAACGTTCCTTATTTCCTGTTTGCTCCAGTAACGTCTTGTGATGGTGAGAGAAGTTTCTCTAAATACAAACTGTTGTTGAGTGATCGCAGGAGAAGCTTCAATTTCGATACTTTACCCATGCACTTGGTTATAAACTGAAACAGCTGAAGTTCATTTGTGTCGCTCAAGAATGATTAACAGAAGTGACTCACCTTTATATTAATGCGAGTGTACGTGTCCAGTGTGTCCCAGTGGGTACTCCACCCCTTCGATCTGATGTCAACAAACAGTGACGTGAACTCCATGTGCACACAACTAGAAGTTAAGGGGCTAAAAATGAATGCTCTAGCGAGTAGGATCGTGATCTTTTTGTCCATATGGATAGAAAATCTAATAGGAACTAATTTATCTCTTTGGCGTATTTCAATAGCGTGAACAGTTTTCGTGTAAATTTAATTTAAACCCCACTAATTTCAAGCCAATAAACAATCCGACCAGATTGCATAGTTGTAGCCAGGGAGGGAGATGGACGGTAGTTCACCTAGGGAGGCAGACCAGAGTTCATTGACCTCTTACATCTATATTACGAGAAGAAACAGGACTGTGTTAGAGGCGATGTTGCCAGAGTGCTGAAACTTCCAACTTAATTTTGTCATTATAGGTATCCTACAAACAAAACTCAGCTCGAACTCCTCGCTTCGAGCATGCTATACTCCTCTTACCCCCCTGCAGTAGGCTTGAGAGTAGAGCTGGGGACGGAGCGAGTAGAACTGTTGAGTTACTCGGTTCTATCGGTTTATGTGCTTGGCAGCGGAGCACCGAAGTTACTCGGTTAACCGTAGCCGTTACCGGTCAGTTCAAACAGAGTTCACGTGTTTTACTTAATTCTAGCAGACAACAACGTAGGTACTGTTGTATTTAAATATTTTCTGCTGCTGGACAAATTATTTCCTTATCCCCAAGGCGGGCTGAAAGGCCTCTAGTATTGAAGAGGAGTTCATTCTATTATATGACCTGTCAAGTGGGCCTAATGAACACTGACAGTCTGAACATATTACTGTACATAATAATAATAATAATAATAATAATAATAATAATAATAGTATTATTATTATCATCATCATCAACATCATCATCATATTAGAGTGTTTGATTAATATTAAAATATGTTAAAAAGGGAAGTGCATTATATTTTTCTTCTATTTGTGTTTATTGGATTTGCGTTACCTCGTCAGTCATCATTTTATTTGTATTTATTTCTACGAATTATGTTACCTATTTACTTTAATTTATCAATAATATTACTCTTCACCAAAGAGAACATGGTTGTATTGAAGGCTAGTATTATTATAAAATAAACATTATGCTCTTCAGTTTAAGGTTCCACGTTTTATTGATTATTTTATCCACTTTCCGTAATAGTAAATAATTCTGTGTGTTATTTTTAAGTGTTTTAGGCCCGTTTCTTCCTGTCTTCTTTTTTTTACTTAGCTGCCTCACATGTTAATTTATTAGTTGTTAGTATTATAAATTATTTTATCAATTTCATTTCGTCTGGCATATATAACAACACTGAAAGTTAAACAGGCCTTTCATACAAAATAACTCCGCAAATAGTTGTAATCACGCAAATTAAATTTGCAACCGCCATTTTACAATGAAGAGAAGCACTTTTTTCTCTTCAATTGGCAAAGCGAAAGCGCTTTACAACAATGCTTTTAAAACATGCTTGGTTTTACTTTCAAAGTACGTTCTAAAATCGACTCAATCTATCTAAATTTTAAATCTGCCGCCACAAATTTGTACTCGGTACTGTACTCGGTTCAACCGAGTAATGACGTCACAATAACTGCTCCGAACCGAACCGCTCCGTCCCCAGCTCTACTTGAGAGCATGCTGGAAACTGGAGCACACGTCATCTGCGCGAGACAGTCACGCCCGCTGGTTTCTGCGCACTGAGTTTTCCTTGTTGGATATCTATAACTGTGCATTTAATCACAAAACGTAATGTAGCTTTTCTATTCATTTAAGTGTACTCCCCTTCCGTTCTCGAGGATTATTTTACTTCCATTCTGTGTAAAATAAAATACTTCATAATGCTAATTAATATTCATTCTTTAAATACAACATTTCATTATTCTGATTTTAACTATTAACGAATGATGTTGCATTCTTATCCGGCTAACAGAATTGAAGGGGTAAGAAGCAAAGGGGTACAAGTGACATTTCTAAAAAAAAATCAGTTGATTGCATCCACGGTAAGCTAAAGCATAAAAAATTTTAGTGGAAAATGGATATATATTTTAACCACATCACATATTAATATTTAAAATTAAAACTTGACGGAATTTACGAAAGTTTAATCATGTTCAAACACATTTTCTCAAAAGTAACTGAAGTACATTTATACCCCTTTGCTTCTGACCCTTTCAACTGAAAATGTACGATTCTTGATATTGCGAGATAATGTTAATAAATGGCGAATGGCATTGTAAATATGTTTAATGGCATTTTATATATTCCGATTTCCACGAAATTATTACAATTCACCTGAATTTTATTGGATGAAGTGAACAGGGTTTGTTAAAACCTAATGAAATAATTTATTTTATCGAAACTTTGAATTAACTATATCGGATTTTTTCAAATGCCGACCATTCCACTTCACTGGAATTAGACGAATACAGATTGACAGATATGTCATTAATACATAGATTGAGTTCTGTACAAGCACAAAGCAAGCGCGTGCAAAAAGGATTTCATTATATCATCACAAATGAAGTCTAACTACTGCACATTTTATATTACAATTTTAACTATCAATCCATCATTTTAGGATTAGAATTATTGCTACATTGTATTACAGGGGTGGGCTATGCTTTAAATCACTGGTTCCCAAAATTTTCGAAGTCGATGTATTCCATGTTTCCACGTATTCACATTTTTTTATGTTCTAATGATATTTAACTTATTTTATATTTTTGTTTTCATATTTTCCGATAATGGTATATCTCTAATGTGATAAGTTGAACTATATACAGGGACATCATTTTATTTTTACTTGCATTTTTATTGTACCTGCATTTCTGAATGTACTTCACTCTCACCCCTTCACTAATGTCCTTGCTCCCGTCAGACACAAACTTACGGCCGCTGTTGCATTCGAAGTCTTCAAGCAGTGAAGTAAACACTGCAGTGTATAGTGTGTTTCAGAAATATGGTTGCGTTTTCTATAGAAGAAAGAAACTATATTAATAATAGCGTACCAAACAATTATATTCAAGAAACGATAAATTCAATTTCAGAGAATATGCTTCAAAATGTTTTTAATAATATGCGTAAAGAATTGAAGCCTGCATTGTAATGAACGGCAACCATTTCAGCAACTTGTTTAAAAATTCAGATTAGCTTATTTTTAATTGAGGTGGCTAGAAGCAAAGGAATGCTAGTGACATTTGTAATAACATGAGTTAAGTGCATCCAGTGTAAGCTAAAGTATCTAAAATTTTAGTGGCAAAGGGATATTTTAATCGCATCACACATTAAAATTTAAATAAAAATTTCACCGGTTTTACGAAAGCTTAAATATGTAAACCCCATTTTCTCAAAAGTAACAAGTGCACTTACAGCCCTTTACTTATGAGCCCCTCAATTTAAATGCACTCTCTATATTGTATGTTAACATCAATAATTAATATGCTAAATAAAGTAGACATTACATAACGAACATAGCCGCCTAAAAGTTGAGTTTTTGAAAAAAAAATGTTACTACTCTACTGTATTTTGATAAATTCCGTAAAAGTGATGATCAAACTGAAAATCGTAATATCGTATTTCCCTGTAACATAAATGGATACACTACTTTTCTCTCCTCCTATACCTAGTAAACTGATTTGTTTACATATTGCACTAGTAACATCAAACTCCTGTAATGGAAGGGGGCAACAGTGTTTCCTAGTATAGCCAGTTTAATGTTAAAAATGTTGGTAAAAATAAAGTGATGTCCCTGTATAATCGTAATTTTCCTTACTGTGTGTACTTAAAATATTGTATTGATTATATGCTTTGTACTGCACTATTTTATTACTACTATTAGTATTATTATTACTATTAGGGCTGTTATTGTTACTATTCTTATTATTATTATTATTATTATTATTATTATTATTATTATTATCATTATTATTACTATTCTTATTTATTATTATTATTATTATTATTATTATTATTATTATTATTATTATTATTATCAATAATTGTCTTATTTCTTTATACCTTGTATGCCTCATTTATTTTTGACATGCTGTTCACATTTTATTATGCTTTTTTCTTCCTTTCTCAATGTTATATATTATATCTGATTTCTTCTTACTTGTTGTTTACATTTTATTATTATTATCTTATTCAGTTTTATGTGTAAAATTGTAGTGTACTTTGTAAATTTGTAGTGTTTTTGTAACGCAGTTTTTACTCCTGGTTGATTGTTAGAGAAGGCCGTATGGCCTTAAATCTGCCAGGTTAAATAAATTATTATTATTATTATTATTATTATTATTATTATTATTATTATTATTATTATTATTATTATTATTATTATTACTTTTGGACGAGACTTCTCTGTATACGACCCCCACTACCCAGCTGGTTGAGTACTTAACCCTATTCGAAAAATACAAATTCTTGTTGACATCGAAAA
Organism: Periplaneta americana; assembly: GCF_040183065.1. Classification (NCBI taxonomy): domain Eukaryota; kingdom Metazoa; phylum Arthropoda; class Insecta; order Blattodea; family Blattidae; genus Periplaneta; species Periplaneta americana. The sequence continues at coordinate 131,421,556 of NC_091130.1, forward strand.
CAATTAGTGGATACCACCAATAGAACGACCAAAATAGAATAATACAGTGAAAAATGACACGAAAAATTACATGAACTTCATTTCTAGTAGCCTAGTTTTCTGATATTTTCGAATATTTAATATTATGAATAGCAGTTTGTAAGGCTGCGATGTTAGCATAATAACGGCCAGGGATAAAATCAAATACGCCTAAAGAAACTTGATTTCTGCTCGACATCACTTGACAAAAAGGAATTTGATACATTCAAGCGCACTAAAGAACTCGTGTAAAATTTAGCTAAGTATAATACAATGGTTATCAGAGGAGAAAAATTCGTTCCGGTGCCAGATATCTAATCCTGGTCCTTGTTCTACCCTAGATCATATATGTAACAGATAGATCGGTCTTATAGGGTTTGACGTTGACAACTTTTGTCAGGTTTACTACGCTGCCATCTAGTTGTTACATAAGGAGTCACGTCATAACTCCCATTTGAATTGCATTAGCGACTGTACTGCCATCTCGTGTTCGTTTACGGCGGACGGGTGGCGATCCTGGCGGTTGTTCTCTTCAAAGTGCTGCCGATTTTAACATAGCGATGAGTTATCTGTTACATATATGATCTAGGGTTCTACGTACCAAGTGCTCTAACCACTGAGCTTCACCGAAGTTCAGTCCACAGCATCGGATCGAATCCCTCTCCTCTGGTGTTTTTCCCTTTGTGGGCTGCTTCCATGTTAGGCACTATATGTTGACATATATATAGTCAACTACCATTATATAAGGAGCGCACTCAAATGAGAGACTTTAATAACCATTGTTCCCTTAACAGATAAATTCTGTAGGACCAGAAATTAATCTTTATGTTATTATAATACGACAAATACTGAGTTTGTTTTTGCGAAAATGCAGTTAAGTTTGCAAAATTCTAAACAAACTTTTTTAAATATTTTCCGGGAGACATTCAAAACAATATGAGTCACAAATGGATACTAAATATATTTTTATGCTCGGCCATGCCGAAATGTAGTAATTATACGCCTGGTAGCAGCCCTTCAATGGACCTCATTAAAGTACACCTATTCATTAAAGTTCAGGTGTTCCACCTATCAGAAAACACCATTGTAGCAATATGAAAGCGCAAATATCGATTATTTTCGGATATGCAATCGAAAGACAACTAGCGAAACGTCACGGAGGTTGGAAATCCAATACTGTCGCAGAAAGTTATGTTCTGTTACTGTAATAATTAGCGTTAATTGTAAATAATATTCAAATAAATTCAATTTGTCATCTCGTTTTTCAGTGTATAAATCAATTTCAAGGTTATATCAAGATTAATGTTTATTTTACTCTCTAGATTACTGTACATCAAGGT